>NW_025859642.1:48492-145121 GCF_002878395.1 Capsicum annuum
TTTCTCTGCCTCACACAACTTATCACCAAATTATTGGGCATTACACATATCAACCTTTGCATTTAATTCTACTTGTAAGTTGTTAATATCAAAGGCAAACCTATCAACCTTTTGACAGAACTCCTCTTTTTTCTTTTTCTTGGAGTGTCAATGTGTCTAGTATGCTCTTATTAAGATCCAACAATATATCAATCACGCTTCTGCAGTAATGAACTATATCAAAAGGATAAGGATCAATAAATAAGTCGTCATCATCACTCCACACTTGCTCTTATAAATATGTCATATCTAGAAGAGTAGAAGATTATAAGAAAATAAAACCTGAAAACTTCAACAAATTCAATCAACAAATCCACAATAATATTCCCTGACAACAGCCCCAAAATTTCAATATCGCTCAAACAACATCTCATTAGAAGGATAAAGCAATTGATTTCAAAAATTAGTAACCTAACTACATTGGGGTCTGTAACGCCCCAAAATCGGGTCCCAAGACATCACACGGTGCTTAGGGTCACAAGTGACCCCAAGCTAACCCTTCTACTGGCATAACTCATAAGCAACTGAGTAAAAATAAAAATCCATACAAATAAGCAGAAATTACTACTTTTCTGAATCTGATTGATACAAAAATAGAATTTTACAGGATTACAATTCTGCCTTTACAACCAAAACTAAAACAAAATACATCAACTTTTATTGATTGTCTATGAAGCCTCTACTAGTACTAACTGTAGGTAGCCGGGTCATGACTCTCGACTACCCCAACTCAATACGACTGAATAAAGAAAATACAACATTATAAACTCTGCATAACTAACCCAAGCCCTTGAATCAAAATGACTCATCACCTACTGACTGGATACCACGAACTGATTGGATCTGAAGGTGCAACTATACCTTGTACCTACATTCTGAAAAAATGAATATGTGGGTCAGTACCATGGAAACGTACCGAGCATATGGGGGTGTAATGCATATATAAATAATATCTTAATATTAGCCACAAGCTCATAACCTATAGGGGCACGTAGTTCTAGGGAAGTACCAATCTTGCTATACCTCCCGCTCGGTACTAAAGACTACTCCCGAACTTCGCTTAGATCTTTTCAAAAGAAAATTCACTAATAAATACTTCAACAATTCACAACGAGAGCCAACATGATACCCCTTTCATAATAAATCAATAAAAGTGGATTTCTTTTCTCATCTTGGTTTCAAAAACAACCCTTTTTATGACCAAAAGGTCAAAGCTTCTTTATCATCTCAAATTATTTAAACTCAAGGTGTTTATAACACATGATTTTCTCAAAATAATAATCTCAAATAGGGTTCCAACAAGCCATACATCAATATCACCATAAAACCTTCCAAAGTTTCATACTTTATGACATAAGCACAAAAATAATCACTTAAAACTTAAAATTTCAGCTTTATAATCATACATCGTGGTAAAGAAAATTAGCTTTGGGATTCAAATCTCATTGTACTTATAGCACATAATTTCTCAAGTACAATCCCAATTAGGACTCAAGGTCTCATACATCAAAATCATATTAATTTCTCAAGATTCATGTTTTTCATCATAAATATATATAACTTACTTTAAAATCTGGAAAATTCAGCTTTATGTATGAAATGTCATCATTCTCATTCAATTCAACTTTCAAAACATAGAGAGTGTCATAATCTCATGTAAAATCATATAGGGTATAAATTCATGCGTCAAATTCATATTAAAACATGTATATTCATAAAAGAAAAATCAATTTGGGCACAAGAACGAAAGGGTGTTCTTGTTGAAAAACCCCACATACCTTAAACTTGAAGCTTTGAATGAACTCTTGACCTTGGGACTCTATTCATGAAAATAATGAGTGTTTCTTGTAGCCCTCGGAATGGGGATTTCGAATCTCAAAGAATTATTGAAGACTCATGGTTGAATCTTGAGATATTTGATTTTTTAGGTTGAAACCCTAATGAATGTTCTTGGTGATTTTGAGAGAAAGTAAACTTAGTTTGGTGTTATGGGAGTTTAATCCCATGTTATAGATATATAGGGGTGTTTTTGGCAATTGGAAGTAAGGTATGCGGCGTACAACCCATGGAAGACCTTAAGGTGTGAGTTGCACACCTTATGGCAGACATTTAAGTATGCCTCGCACTCCCAATCGTACACATTTGATTGGGCGGCGCATTGCCCATCGCACACCCTTACTGTTTCTCACAAAAATAGGCATAACTCTTCGCTCGGGTATCAAATTTTTGCGAAATTGGTATCATTGGAAAGCTAATTCAATTATCTACAATTTGATAGTTATTGGGATGAAAAGAATCCATGCATATTAAGAGATATACACGTTTGAAGTTGACCCTTGTAGAATCAAATGTCAAACTTTAGATGAATCAATTGGTCTTAGCTCAAACTTGTTCTATGTCATTGCCATAAAAATTTTCCACCTCTAAAATACTCCATAGACTAGGATAATGATCATGCAACTTGTATTCATGTGAGAATCACTTGGATTAGAGCTTAGATACGCAGGAACGATGGTTAGAATTCTAGCATGAAAATATGGGGTATTACATTATCTCTCCCTTGGGAACATTCGTTCTCGAATGTGGATAATTAACCTAAAACACAGAGGAATATTGGTCATCAAGCTATCATATATAACTAATAGAACTGAATCACTGGATCTCAAGAATAATGAGCTATTAAATTTGTCTATAAGTGCATGAATCCTCAAGAAAAATAACTATATGTCTAAGATAGAAACGAGAGTGTCAACTTATGAGTAACCATTACTTTGCACTAGATCTGATCTCATGAGAAAGGATGAGAGGTTTATGACATGAAAACTTGGGGTTACAACGTCCCCCTCTTGGGATCGTTCATCCCCGAATGATAATAATTTGATGAAAATAATAGGAAGAGACTGTGATACTACACAGGATACTTACGAACTGAATGATGACTTAATATCTGAAACTGAAACTGATGCATGAACTAAGCTGAATTCATAATTTAATTGGACACAAACACATTGACTCTTGGAATGTACATACGTATAGGACTGCGGATAATAAGACTAGCTGGAAAATTAGAATCTATAGGAGCTTATCTCCTTGCTTGCTAAACTAGATTACAGGCTATATGGACTGGATCATACTGACTACCCAGACTCAAATGGAGTATTTCTTTAGCACTTTTATACAAAATTCTATTGACATTAGGGAGCAAAGAACTTTGGGCATGCTCTGAACAAGACATTTGACTAAGGAATTACAACATTGATATAACTCTATAGAATGGAACATAATTATATAACTCATACACTAGGATAGGATTGCTAGGCCCTAGGCAACACAACTTCTTACTTTCAATCTTAGCATCACTTCTCAAATGCTCTCTCAACTATACTATTCCCCTTAAATACCATACTCATTTGATTCAATTTATAATTCTCATATTGGCACAGCAAAATCTTTCTACTAAGGTCTAAACTAAACTAAGATCTCTCACCATGATTAAGCCTAACACTAAATCACAAGATACAACATGCCAAACCACAATACTAGTCTAAACCACAAGGTTCAATATTCTATATCTTCTTAGAGCTCACACCCTAAGCATAACATGCCTTACTACTTCAATGACTAATTTAAAACTATTGATATGGATTCACTAGTGCATATGGCATTCATTATCTTACACCCAACATGACATTCAAGCCTATCATTAAAAATTATATATCACTTTAAGGCAAATACCCCTAAAGGCATTCTTCGCATATTCTCTAAACCTTTATCAACAATAATTTTCTTGCACTATTCTTAAAATCACACAATTTCTAACTAACCATGACATGTATTAAAGACTTGGCCTCAATCTTACTTCACACTTTAGCCTTAGATAGAAATGCATAAATAATCTTTCTTAATGAGAGTCATCAACTCTCTCACATATAAACCATTTCTTATCTACTATCATCACCACTATCTTAACATAGGAAGAGGTCACCAAAGGGCTAACACATATGAACTAGAAGCACGAAAACTACAATTCATAACATTAACACTTATCTTTGTCCTAAGGAATTAAAACAAAGGCATGGATTCATTAAAGAAATCTAAGCTGAGGACATGCATGATATAATGCGAACTTCACTAGTATCATGAGTTTAAAAACTGGTCATACTCTGAAACATGAGTTTATACTTATCATGAGCTATTAAACCTAAGATTGGAGTTAATAGATTCATAAGAGATAACTCAAATCACAGAGTGTAACTGTTACATGCTTGCTAGAAGCTGAGAATGGGCTTGAGCACACATGATAGGTATGAGCATAGGCCTGTGGCATGAATTTGTCAAGCAAGTGATGGATTTGGTGTCATAATGACTGAAATCCAAGGAATACTCTAGAGTAAGAAGGGATCACTATCTCATAATAACTCATTATTGACATGTATCACAATATAATTCTCAAAACTTGGTTTGGTTCTTCACTAACCATTTCCCCCTTAGGTCAAAGCTGGTACTCTAAGTATGATTGTCTACTCCATATCCTCAAGATGAAGCCATAATTTCATCATTATATTATCTACACATAAATGGTAAACTCACAAGAATAAACTAATTTCGAACTTACTGACTTCATTCTTGAACAACCCATCCATATGTCATCCTTAATTTCTAGCTTTAATAATCATCATCAAAGAGTTACACTCTCATTTGCAACCATATTCTCTAATCACATAATCATAGCCTACCAAAAGCACACTTCTATACTTATATTTTTCCCAAGCCTTGAGAATAAAATCATACTAAACAGACAACATCTTCAATCATAACTCCTTAA
Organism: Capsicum annuum; assembly: GCF_002878395.1. Classification (NCBI taxonomy): domain Eukaryota; kingdom Viridiplantae; phylum Streptophyta; class Magnoliopsida; order Solanales; family Solanaceae; genus Capsicum; species Capsicum annuum. The sequence goes on from NW_025859642.1 coordinate 53,357, forward strand.
CTTAGCTATCAAGAACATCATAAATTATCTAACTAGCCTTTCTCCACCTAGCAACTCAAAGTTACTACTAACCACAAAATATGTAATAATCCTCAAAAAATAATGCAGCCTAATAGCACCTTGGGTATACCTCTACACCATACTTAATTACAAACACATGATCTTACACTCTTGCATACACTGTTCAGGCCTACTAGGTCACCTCCATATAACTAGCATCAACAACCAAACCATCACCTATTCAAACTTAATGTCTAGAGCTAAAAATGATTTACAACCCAATCTCACACACAATTTTCACTTCAAAATTATAGAACATAGCATTAAGAAAAACTAGTACACAATGACAATCGATCATAATCATATGGCCTAACTTATTCATAATTTATTAACACATTCTCCTTCTTCACATCATTACTATTTACCCATCTTTACACCTAAATTAATTTCATAGCTCTATAAATTTCAACTAAACTTCCTCTTACAATCTCAGGAAAGCCTAAATTAACAATACTCAACCACAAGTACTTCCTTCAAAACCTATACTTTCCTAGCACAACAAATACCATCAATAACCCTTTTTATACTTCAAGCAAACAACAACCCACCTTAACTAATAATCTCCTTCTCTAACTTCACTAAACTAACAAACAAGGGTATATCACTTCATTACTAATTCTATCATAAGCAAAAAATCAGCTATACATATTCAATAAATTGCCCTTACCACCATTTTTGCCACTACACTTCAAAACCCACAAGTTTAACTAACACAAGACTTTCAACTAAACGTTACTACTTTTGTCACTATATAGAAACCCACACTTTCAACTAACACTACAATAACAAGATAAACAACAAGTTGCTAGTGAATCAAAATAGGCCTCACACGGCTTCACTAAACATTGGTTTTGTGTTTTGATTAAGAAAATTATATAAATAACAAAGCAACTATGCTAGTGAATCAAAATAGGCCTCACACGGCTTCACTAGACTTTGATTTTTCACAAATATAATGATAACAAGATTACATAATACAAGAGAAAGAAACTTGACACAGAACATTCGACGATCTAAGAATACACATTACTCTGTCTTAATTAAATAAATCATAAGAATGAGGACATAACTTAAATTTGAAGGAATTATAACACACTAGAAGGCTCCTCTCAAGCCACTTTATGAAACTTATGAAACTTCTAGCAATAAATATAAGAGCATTATCTGGGAAGGAAACTGGAACTTGCCGAACATGTTACCTCAAGAATAATACATAGATAGAGAAGTATAAATTATCATTATGGATTCTGAGGAGAAATTTGAAAGCATATCTGACTCGGGCTTAGTGCACGATTTCTACAGGCCTGATAAAGCACTTAAGTTTTCAAAACTCAAAAGTATTGATAGGATACTTTTGTAGCTCTCTTACAATTCCATAACTATCTATGGAGAATTAAGCTCAACTGTTTTTGATACCTTGGAAATAAAGCAAAGATGGCCTGACTAAAGTATGATGAGAATCTATATAAGTTTTTTGGAGAACTTTTCTATAGCAAAATTTAAGACTTGAAAGAATGGAGACATTTCCTTAATGCCCTATAGCCTCTAAAAAAAAAGTACAGACGTCTCCATACCGTTCTGGAAGACTCTATTAGACACGGCTTCATAGACACCCTAGGACACTTGAACTCTATGCTCTGATACCAAGTTTGTAACGCCCCAAAATCTGGTCCCGAAATGTCACACAGTGCTTAAGGTTACAAGTGACCCCAAGCTAACCCTTCTACTAGCATAACTCATAAGCAACTAAATAAAAATATAAATCCATATAAATTAGCAGAAATTAACTCTTTTCTAAATCTAATCGATACAAAAATAGAATTTTATAGGATTGCAATTCTGCCTTTACAACCAAAACTAAAACGACATACATCAACTTCTACTGACTGTCTATGAAGCCTCTACTAGTACTGACTATAGGTAGCCAGGTCATGAAACCCGACTACCCCAACTCAATACGACTGAATAAAGAAAATACAACACTATAAACTCTGCATAACTAACCCAAGCCCTTGAATCAAAAAGACTTATCACCTGCTGACTGGATACCATAAACTGACAGGATCTGAAGGTGCAACTATACCTTGTATCTATATTTCGAGAAAATATAGCCCACATAAGAATATGTGGGTCAGTACCATGGAAACATACCGAGCATATGGGCGTGTAATGCATAAATAAAATAATATCTTAATATCATCACAGTATATAAAATTATGCATGCTAATATAAATGACTCACTAAGCTCGAATTAAAATCATCATAATCATAAGAGAGTAAAATCTATTAGGTGAAATATGTGAGTCATTATAATAAATCTCAATTCACTTCCATCTCGATTCTAAATCATCAAAGCAATTAAATCTCTTAACAATTCTCTTTGGAATATATGTTCATTAAATCTTTTGAAAATAATGACTTTCTCAAACTCTATCTTTCAAACAAATATGTTTTCATCTCAAATAGAAGACTATGACTTTTCATATTAGATAGGAGAATACACATACACATTGGGGGTCTTTTACAACTGATACAAACCATGTGAGCTACATGGACTCCAACGTCCAACCCACGTTGGGGAGAGCTGTCCTATCCTTGCTCGGAGTAGGACATTAATCTTTTATTCACTAGTGATCACTATATATAAATCAGCCTCAGGCTCACAACCTACGGGGGCATGTAGTTCTAGGGAATTATCAATCCTACTATACCTCCCACTCGATGCTAAAGACTACTCCCAGACATAGCTTAGATCTTTTCAAAAGAAAATCTACTAATAAATATTTCAATAATTCACAACGGGAGCCATCATGCTACCCCTTTCATAATAAATCAATAAAACTGGATTTCTTTTCTCATCTCATTTTCAAAAACTACCCTTTTTACGACCAAAAGGTCAAAGCTTCTTTATCATCTCAAATTATTTAAACTCAAGGTGTTTATAACACATGATTTTCTCAAAATAATAATATCAAATAGGGTTCCAACAACCCATACATCAATATCACCATAAAACCTTCCAAAGTTTCATACTTTATGACATAAGCACAAAAATAATCACTTAAAACTTAACATTTCAGCTTTATAATCATACATCTTGGAAAAGAAAATTAGCTTTGGGATTCAAATTTCATTGTGCTTATAGCACATAATTTCTCAAAGTACAATCCCAATTAGGACTCAAGGTCTCATACATCAAAATCATATTAAATTTTCTCAAGATTCATGCTTTTCATCATAAATATATATAACTTACTTTAAAATCTGGAAAATTGAGCTTTATGTACAAAATGTCATCATTCTCATTCAATTCAACTTCCAAAACATAGAGAGTATCATAATCTCATGTAAAATCATATAGTGTATAAATTCATGCTTCAAATTCATATCAAAACATGTAAAATCATGTATATTCATAAAAGAAAAATCAATTTGGGCACAAGAACAAAAGTGTGTTTTTGTTGCAAAACCCCACATACCTTAAACTTGAAGCTTTAGATGAACTCTTGATCTTGGGACTCTATTCATGAAAATAATGAGTGTTTCTTGTAGCCCTCGGAATGGGGATTTCGAATCTCGAAGAATTATTGAAAAATCATGGTTGAATCTTGAGATATTTGATTTTTTAGGTTGAAACCCTAATGAATGTTCTTGGTGATATTGAGAGAAGGAAAACTTAGTTTGGTGTTATGGGAGTTTAATCCTACATTATAGACATATATAGGGGTGTTTTTGGCACTTGGAAGTGAGGTATGCGGCGCACAACCCATGGCAGACCTTAAGGTGTGCGTCACACACCTTATGGCAAACATTTAAGTATGCCTCGCACACCTAATCGCACACATTTGATTGGGCGGCACATTGGCCATCGCACACCCTTACTGCCTCTCATGAAAATGGTCATAACTTTTCGCTCAGGTATCGGATTTTTGTGAAATTTGTATCGTTCGAAAGCTAATTCAATTATCTACAATTTGATAGGTCTTGGGATGAAAAATTCAAAGTATATTAAGAGATATAGACGTTTGAAGTTGACCTTTGTGGAATCAAATGTCAAACTTTGGATGAATTAATTTGTCTTAGCTCAACCTTGTTCTATGTCATTGCCATAAACATTTTCCACCTCTATACTACTCCATAGACTAGGATAATGATCATTCAACTTGTATTCATATGAGAATCACTTGGATTAGAGCTTAGAATCATAGAAACGATGGTTACAATTCTAGCACAAAAATACGGGGTATTATAGGGTCAAACCTATAGGGAATAAATAGAACTATCTCTTAAACATGATAAAATCATCAGGTAGTGCAGAAAAAGTAAATGGGTAGATTTGCTAAAATAGTAAACAATAACAAGAATTGGATGTTTTTGGTTGTAATCAATCTAAGACGAACACTAGGCTTGTGTTCCCCCTAGCTTCTAACTCCGTAGATTTATCATGCACTGTCAAGCAATTCCAATACCTTGCATGTAGAATCTATCAAGTTATGTATCACCAACAGGATCTTGACATATTTTGGTGAATTTTACTCATCTTCTCTCGGTCTCAGAGTGTCGCATTACTAACCCTTGCCTTGGACCCCAGTTTAAACTATCTCCTCGCGGCCTCAAGTTGATAAGATGAAGATAATTATCTTAAGTAGAAAGTGATGATTATCTTATTTTGACAATTAACTTAAAATCACTATTGTTATCTCCTTTTCAAAATCTCTATGACCCTCTCAGGTGTGTAGTAAATACAGGAGGGTTCTTAACGTTGGCCACTGCTAAGAAATCAATTAAACTAAACAAAACCTCAATACATGCAAGAATATTTATCTAGAACGACTTGACACTTTCTCTACTTTGTTAATCTGTCAGGTCTCCCAAAATCCTAACTAAGGGAATTAACTGCTCATAGCTGCAAGACAATTCATGAAATTCATACACAAAATCATAGAATTAATCTCACAATAATGAAACATTAAAACCTAAAGTCTCAAATTGAATAAAGAACTAAAAAACCAAGAACAAGAGACTCCTAAGATCACAAGTCAATCTTAGAAACAAAAGAGGTAATGAATAATATTTATGATGTAAACTTAAAACTAGAGGGCATATAGGAGCCTCTACAGGCATTAACTAAAAAAAAATGTCTAGAGAGTATTTATATATTACATGGAAACCCTAGAAATCAAATCCTAAATAAAAGTGGAAAACTTTATCAAACGTACATAATAATGACTATAAACATCGTAAGAGTATATTTAGGTTACATAAAAACATCATAGATTCCTCTAGCACTACTCCTAGGTAAGAAAGATTATCATGCCCACTCACTACCTCGAGCCCATCCACTACTCCCAACTCACCCTCTAGATGGGGCTTTCTCCTTGTATGAAGGCTCTACATCTCTAACCTTACGAGATCTAGTCATCCCCATCATTGCAGAAAGAGTAAAGTAAGACTTAAAACACAAGGTATGAAGAAAATCCACACAATAATGATCAAATGAGGGAAATTTTCTAAAGATATCCTATAGCCTCTTAAAGATATATACCAACGTCTATGTACCATCTCGCGATTCTATTAGATATATTGTTCTTACACTGTTAAGAATAATGAACCTGGATGCTCTAATATAAATTTGTCAGAACCCAAAAACCAAGGATCATGATGGTACTTGTCGGCAAAACTTGACAAGTTAGCCTTCACCCAAACTGATATGAAATGACAGATAATACCAAAACTCAAGGTAAGACTCCTAGAGTAGAGTTGAACCACATACACATATAGTAAAAGATGAAGTACATAGTAAATGATACCAACTAAATCCCAAAACCTAGTGTCACAGTGTAGGAACATAACTAGTACAACTCGATATGAAAATACATAAGGTATCCTAATAAGAACAACTATCTCTGAATACAAATAAGGACATAGTCTAAGTAAGATAATGCAGTAGTCAACTCCGAATGCATGAAATCAACTGCTACCTTGAAAAGCTCCAAATATCACTAGAATCAACCATCGTGAGGTACACTCAAACCTGGATCTGCACTAAAAGGTCGCAATCAAGGTGTGTTTAGTCTATTTGTACTCAATAGGTATCATATGCTGACTAAGCAAAGTGAAAAAACGTCACAAAATACATACTAAGGGTACGTCACTAGCAACCATTTAATGTCCCAAATGGTATCCCACACAACCTCCACTAACAGTTCTATAATATTCATATATACCATGGCAATACCAAAAAGAAATACAAGTATATAGATATCACACATACAAATATGAAGGAAGAAATATGCATAGATAGGTATCACATCAAGGAAATTAATACATCACAGATATACAAAGTAAATACAAATGCAATGAAGATAATGCTGATAATGATAATGATGATAATGATAATGATGATGATATATGAAGTTTTTGCATAATATCTGTATACACCTACAAAGCTAAAAATTCTTATTGTAGGACCCATAAGGGGTTCATCAACCCGTATACAACCAATATATAATACCAATATCCATAACTCTTCTCTAGCACATACATTGATAAATGGGTTTACAGATGTCATGTTTTTCATCATATTTTTACGGTGGTACCAATGTTTCATCAATGAATTATGATTTGAGGATGTAATTCTTATAACCAATCAGGAAGAGAAATTCCTTACCCAACTAATATACCAACCAGTGAGACAAAATCCACTCATTAATCTAACTATCTATGAATCCAACAAATTCCATATAACAATAGAATAAAAACCATTAAAAAGTTGCATTAAAACCACATTAGGTACTTTCATCAAACAATATTACAGCTAATTATCACATACACAAGGTCAGTAATATCATATAGAACCTCATATGGTAACACACAATAAATAATGTTCCAAAACCGCAAAATAACATCAATATATTGGCCCCCACATGGTCACAACACAATAATATAGACATTTTCATGATTAATTCCCACACCATTAATAAGATTTTGTATAAATATTAACTACCCAGCCCAGTATAAAGAAAGTTAAGCCAAAATCTACCTTGAATGCCAAAAACTGGTCCAAAAACCTTACTCACATGAATGGACTCAAAAAAACTATGAAACAAAAATATAGAATCGATGTGTCAAAAGAAATTTAAAGATACCCATATTGCTTAAGTTTGAGTCGGGTTCAAAGTGGACCTCCAAAATAAGTTTCTGAAAAAAAAAACGTAAAATCATAATTTTTTTAAACATGTTTCCCATACTCTTAGGAGTCTAAATTTGAAACCCGAAGTGAAAATAAGTTAAGAACAAGGTCTAAATGAAAGAAAAAACCATTTTTGAACTTTATCAATAAAGATCCCAAAAATCTATTTAAAAAATAGAGAATTAAAGTTATTTTGAGAATGAAATTGAAAGAAATCTGATGATTATAAGATTAAAAATTCACCTAAGTGAGAATGGGTTGAAATCAGAGTTTAAGTTGGAGAAATACAATTTTTAGGCCTTCTGGGACATAATCCCCAATTTCTCACTTTTAAATCTGCGTTAAAATAAGTTTTAAATGATAGAATTGAGGAAAATTAATTGAAATAGGTGTTTTGGAATTTACCCAAGAATCAAAATGGAGAAAATTTCTTAAAATTATGAAACCCTAAGCTCCAAGTCTGAAGAATTGGGAAAATGGAATAATATAGGTATTTCAAGGACTCAGGCATCATATATGCGATCACCGATTCTCTGAAGCGACTAGGTGTCGTATACATGGTACCTAGCCTAATGTCAGGTGTCGTGTAAGAAATTATATCATCGTATAGGTGAACCTCATGATCGCGACCCAGATATCTCATACTCAACACTTGGGATATGTTCTGCCAGTTACGTAGCGACCAACCAATCATGTACGAGGGTGCATCAGCTGGAGACTTAGACCCCTTGGGATTCATCCAGAATCTTATGAACACAAATGAACTATGCTAGACTTAAACCGGTAAATATAGTCAATTTTTAGACTTAAACCGATAAACAAAATTAATATACCCGCACTTAAACCAGTAAGTATGTCATCAATGTCATATCATTCTCTAGACTAGAACCTGGAATATATCACCAATATCATAATCATCCTGCGGACTCAAATTGGGTATATATCAATATAAAATATAACTAATAGTACCATCAATATCAGAACTAATGGCATATTTAATAGGCATCAACACTTAAGAACAAACATCATAGCCATCAAGTGTCAAAGCTTCTATATGTTACCACAATAAGTATTTTCAAGGCGTACCACAAGCGCATAAAAGTCTACAAGAGCTAACATGTATCTTAACCTAAGGTGGGTAAAGGCCTACTTCTAATCCTTAAAGTTCCATTATAGGTAAATTCTACCCAAACTAGGCTAAGGTATCTAAATTCACTTTTAGATGTCCACTAAGTAATCATTAGCCCTATGGAATTTTACCTAAGATATGAGAAACTAGATCAACTATGCCTAAATTATGATTTTCGGGTAGCCTAGAAGGTCCATCGAGCATAAGTATTGCCATTAATCAAACCTACACCTAAAACCCATTCTAATTCTAACACAATATCATAAACATACTACAAATTAGCTTAATCTAGATGGAGATAAACCTAGCCTACCTAGACGCCTAAGAAAGCTTAAAAGATCCACTGAATCACCACTTTTCCCTTTTGAGAAGCTTATCAAATATGCCAATCTATCAAAATCATATTCTAGTCATCAATATAAGAATAATGATACCCATTCTGCACTATTGTGCTTCTGATAAAAAAAATTACACCAAAATTCCATGTTGGTCCCATTTACGAAAATCGTGTTTTCGAAACCAACCCAATGTTTCCTTATGCTCAAGGAGTAATTACCCTATAAAATAGGTTAAATATGATATAAAATGGGGCTAAATCAAGCCTCCAAGTTTTAGGGAATTTGAACATAAAAGATGGGAAAATCAACTATGGAATTAGAGGAATCTTACCTCAAATTCGAAGGAGAATTGCAAAATAAGAGTTAATTAAGCTCTCTAAATCACCCACAAGCTTAAATCTCAAGCTTTTCCTTTCCTTTAGGGTTTAAGTCTTAGGAGAATCAGTGAGAAATAAGCAAAATAGACTGAAAATGTGGTATTTATACCATTTCCAAGAGCTCGGGTGTCGCTATCGTGACCCCGCACCTCACGATTGCATATTTTGGTGACTGTCATATGAGTTGCATTCAAGAAAATGGTATCATTATCATTATGCATGTTAGCTAGCTTGCGGATCACTATTAGCGATCCAAGGTTCTTTATTAGCGATGTACCCGATAAGTTTTCCAAGTGTCCGCCAAGCCCACGGGATTAATCTAGAATCCCATATACACAAATGGACTATGAAACCATACCAAATTTAATGTTTTAGGATCAAAAGTGCAGCAAAAATTTCCATCTGTGGTTATTTTGATAAAAAGTGGGTCCCACACTCATATTCCTTTTTGTTAACTTTCTAACAAATGGTCAAAATGAGCTCGGGTGCCGCAAGAACAAAACCAAGAGCCTCCAAGCTTAAAATTTATTTTCCAGAGCTATTGGATCAGTCAGAATTAACATATAAGATTTTTTTACTGAAGATTTTGTTTGCTGGCCATTTGGAACCAACAAAGACTTCAAAATAGAGAATTTTCTCTAGAAACCAAATGAATTGACCGGTAACCAAATTGTCAGTCCTAGCAAGTCATAAATGACTTGGGTTAGCTATATGAAAGGTATAACGATGAAATAAAAAAATATGAAAAATTCCTTGAAGGATCATTACAATGTCCACTACTAAAGAAACTTTCTTTTGCAAAAGTTTAAAGGGTTAGAATGTACTTAAAGTATCGAATAGGTAAGGATAATGGGTTTGTATCTAGTTCTCAATATCCCAAGTATCATCCTCCATTGGGAGGTGCCTCCACCGAACCTTAAATATAGGAATCTACCTAGTGCGCAATCGCCTGGCATCACTGGCCAAAATAAGCATAGGCTCCTTCACGAAGGTTAATCGCACATTTAACAGAACTGAGTCCCATCTAGGCACATAAGATGGATCTGGGATGTATAAATACAACATTTAAACATGGTAAAATAGATGGAAAACAACAATATCTAGAAGGAAATCTAACTCATAAGCCACCCCACCAACTGTATGAAGGATCTCGAAAAGTCTAACATATCTGTGGTTGAGCTTGCCCTTTCTCCCGAATCTCATCATACCTTTTATAGGAGATACATGGAGGAGTACCCAACAACCAAATCCAAATCTCAAGTCACGAAGCCTATGGTCTACATAGGCCTTTTTTCTACTCTGAGCTTCTCTCAATATATCCTTAATCAGCCAGACTCTATCTAATGACTCTTTAAGAAAATTAGTACCACGGGGTTAAATATCAGAAGCCTTAAACCATACAATCGATAATGATATCTTCTACTATAGAAAGCCTCAAAAGGAGCCATGTCAATACTCAAATGATAACTATTATTATATTCAAACTCTACAAAGGCTAGGTGCTCCTCCCATAGACCTACAAAATCCATAACATAGGCTCGGAGTATATCCTTAAAAACCTAAATAGTCCACTCATTTATGGATAGAAGGCTGTATTGAAATCCATCTGAGTACCTATCTCCTCCTAAAAACCCTCCAAATTTAGAAGTGAATGAAAACCCTCAATATGAAATAATAAATATAGGTACACCACCCAAATAGACTATTTCCATTACATAGATTTGGGTTAATGTCTTGACACGGAAGGATATCTGAAGAGAAATGAAATGTGCCAACTTGGTCAACCGATCTATAATGACCCAAATACCATTAGAACCACGAGAAGTATGCGGAAAAATAATAATAAATTCTATGGTGATCCACTCCCATTTCCACTCAAGAATGGGCAATCTTTGAATCAAACCACCTGGTCGATGATGTTCGGCCTTCACCTACTGACAACAAAGTCAACAATATAATACAAAATCTCTAGACATCTTTGTTGTACCTAGGTGTATAGAATACCTTGAACTATGAGTCTCATAAAAAATTAACTAAATTATGTCATCGATCCTCAAAATATAAATACATCTATCCAATCTTAAAACACCCTTAGAATCTATCGTAACCCTCTTAGACTGACCACTCAATAGTTGATCCCAGAGAAAACAGTCTGTTATCCTCAAACTGACGATCCTAAATCTTCTTAAATAGCAAATGCCTAGCCTCAATGCTAGGAAGAATCCTTCTAGGGTCTGAAATATCAAGGGAAACCATCAAGTTGGCTAAGGATTGAATGTACCTTGCCAAAGGCCTTTGAGAAATTAAAATGCAAGACAAGCTACCCATAATCACCACCATTGACTCAAGGTATCTGTTACTATATTTGCCTTGCCTAGATGGTACAAGATAGAGATATCATAATCCTTAAGAAACTCTATCTATCTATGTTGCGTAGCATTAAGCTCCCTTTAGGTCATAAGATGCTGAAAACTGTGATGATCGGTGAAAATGTCACTGTGCACACCATAGAGATAATGCCTCTAAATCTTAAGTGTGAAAACTAATGTAACCAATTCCAAATTATGAGTGGGGTAGTTTCGGTCGTACACCTTAAGCTACCTAAAATCATAAGAAATAACATGATCCTGCTGCATCAACACACAACCCAAACCAACACCAAAAGTATCATAATATACGGTGAATACCTCACTCTCATTAGGAAGAGCCAAAATAGGAGCTATTTTAAGAGACACCTTGAGCTTACTAAAAATCAACTCGCACTCCTTGGACCAACGAAAAGGAATCTCCTCCTGAGTTTATATGGTCATAGGTGCTAAAATAGTAGCCAAACCCTAAATGAATCATCGATATTAGCAGCCAAACTAATAAATCTATGAACACATTTAGAGATGCAGGTCTATCCCAATCATGAATAGCCTCAATCTTCCCCAGTTTTAGTATAATCCCATCCTTAGACACTACATGCCAAAAGAATGTCATTGACTCAAGCCAAAACTCACACTTAAAGAACTTGGTGGAAAGCACATAATTTATCAAAGTCTAGAGGACGATCCTTAAATATCGTGCATGCTCCGATATACTCCTCTAATACACATGGATGTCATCGATAAACACAATCATGAAGAAATCCAAATAAAGTCTGAAAACTCGATTCATCAAGTCCATAAATATAGCTAGGGAATTAGTTAACTCAAAAGACATCACTAGGAACTCTTAATAACCATAACAAGTCCCAAAAGTTATCTTTAGGATATCCTCAATTGGTGGTAACCAAATCTCAAAAATATCTAAGAAAACACTACTGCACCCTGAAGTTTGTCATACAAATCATCAATATGAGGCATAGGATAATGATTCTTTATCATCGCCTTATTAAGTTACCTATAGCCAATACACAAACACATGGAGCCATTATTTCTCTTCACAAACAATATAGGAAATCCCTAAAAAGACACACTTGGTCAAATAAAACCTTTACCAAGAAGATCCTAAAGATGTGAATTAGCTTCCTAAGATCGGTATGATCCATATGGTAAGGTATCATAGAAATAGGTTAGGTGCTAGGATCAAGATCAATAATAAACTCAATCTCATGGGTAGAAGGTATACCAGGTAGATCAATAGGGAAAATTTTAGGAAACTCATGAACTATAGGAGCAGAGTAAAGCGATGGACTGTCCGCACTAACATCACAAATATAATTGAGGTAAGACTTGTAACCCCTTGGAATAATTCTACTAGAACACATATAAGAAACAATCCCTAGCCGCTCATGGCTAACAGCTCTCTGCCACACAATCGGGGGTATGATAGGCATGGCTAAGGTAACAGTCTTGGAAAAATAATCCATGATAATATGATAGTGGGATAAATAGTCCATGCCCAAAATTACATCAAAATCTAGCATATCCAAGACAATAAGATCAATATGAGTATCAACATCTTTAATAGTCATAACACAAGATCTGAAAAATCAATCCACCACTAAGGAGTGGTGGTAACCTCTTGCATGCATATTTTTAACTTTTGAGTTGTGGGTATTTTATCATGTTGTGGCCTCTCATAACTCACTTTTGATGGATCAAAACACTCAAAATACTCCCACCAAATACTCTCTTGATGATTGAGTCTAGGGTTTCTACAAGTGTTCTTAAAATGGCTTAAGAGTTAAGTTTTCTTTCATAAATCTTCTTGTATAAGGCATGTTACTCCTTCTTAATTTTTAGTTCCAACTAAAGGCATCTTTAATGAATTGTTTTCATGGCATAAATGTTGTATAATTTTGGGTTTTCAAATATATGTTGGTGTTTTTGGTTACAATAGTTAATTATGGTTTTCCCATGTCTTTTAGTTATGGTTTTCATATTATTATGGTGGTTTGAACAATTGGTTACATGGGAATGGTTAATTGGACATGATTTGGGCTTTGGAAACCCTATGGCCCTAATATCTTTGATAAAATACCTATGAGAATGTTTTTTTAAATTGCCGGACATTCATTAAACTATGCATGGTATAAATTGGTAATGGAAATAGTTAAATGTTAAGGTCTTGGTGATTATGGTTTGTATAATTGAAATCCTTGTGGGGTATAACGGAATCCCCTCAGGCAACATAATAATGATCACTTGTGGGGTACATAGGATTCCCCATATCAACTTAACAATGTAATCTATGGGTACGTGGGAATCCTTTTACATAAAAAAAATGGGTAAGGACATTTCTTACAAGCTATAGTCAGTATGATGATGCCACTACTTCTATCCTTGGTTAATAATAAATGGAATTGGTGGTTTGGTTATGTGGTAATAGTTTTAATTAGGTAACAATAGTAGGGTGTGATAGCTAACCATGAAGGTTTGAGTCCAAAGGAAAAACATTAAAGACTTATATTTGTCGACATGAGGATGGTCATGGAGACCATATACTTAAGAGGTACACGGGAATCCCCTAACACTTGTATATATGTATCATGGATAGTGAAGGGTACAAAGGAATGCCCTACTCTTATGGTATCTCAAGTTCATATGACTACATGTATCGAGGTCCATCTAGGGGGTAACACTAGACCCATACACCTAATTAGTGGATTATGACGGTTATGCTACATATATCTAGGTTAATAATTTTAATGGAATGCTAAACGTGATTCCCTTTCTCAGCATGGTTATATATACATATATATGGTTGTGAATACATATGGTTGGTTTACTTGAGTTTCTAAAGGTTGGAATATTTTATCCTTATCCCAATTTTATGCTAGCATTCACCCTTTAACCCATTGTCGAGCACTTGTATCCCTACACAATATAAGAATCATCAATACTACTTCTTTTGCTCATTGATTGAATCATGGGACAATCAGTGTTGGATTAAAGTGGTAAGCTTTAATAGTACAGAAGGCATCTATTTTATGTCATGAATTACTTTACATACTTTTATCTTTTCATAGTCTTTTGTTTTTGGCTATGGTTGGGGGCATGTCCAGACTAGATACTCTTTGGTTTTGTTTAGAGGTTTTGTATGGACAACTGTGGACTTGGGTATGGAATGGTTATGATTTATATATGATATGCATTGGATTATCCTTTTTGGTTTGGTTTATTGGTTATTGGATAGGCTAACTTGGTTAGGTTGGTCTCAAATTTAGACTTATCCTAAAGTCATCACATTGCTAAATGCATTATCTTTTCACGCGTTCGAATTTCATCCGACACAGGGTATATCTTGGTTAGTTGGTTTGGGTATCATGGGTGGTCTCTGGTCCCAGTTGACTTGAGATGCCCATTATGACAAGGCCTAAGTTTGGGTCATGTCAAGTATGTATCAAAGCCTAAGTTTTTGTTTTATAGGGTGTTCACAAAGCCGTGTCGAGTAGAGTCTTACTTATGGGTATGTTGCGCACAACAATTATAATTAGGAGGTTATGAGGCATCTAGGAATGTTTCACTTTCTTGTTGTTCAATTTTTGCGCTATAGAGTCTTAAGTCTTGAACTCTTCTCTAAATCTTCTTTTGTTCACCTTTTAGATTATGTCCTCTCAATGATCTAAAGTTCATAGAAACTCACATGTCCTACTTGAGGACAACATAGATGGATCTCATCCAACTCACGAGGCAAAAACTTGGTCAAGGGTTATAATTTCTGATTTTCACCTTGAAGTTCCACCGATATTTACTGACCCTACCCTGAAAGGTGGCACTCATGATCAGTTACCCTAATAAGAGGTTATAAATGCTGTCTTTTGATATTCTATTCATCTATTAACCCAAAAAGTGATAACACTATCATGCCAGCCTGTTTCTATTGGTATGGGAGAAAATAAACTAATGTTGGGAATTAAATAGAGTAAGAGATCTCAATTTTCTGAATAAAGAGAAGGCCAATAGTATGGTGCTAAGTGGTCTAAGAGGAAGAGTTAGGTAAGTCCTAACTATTATTCTATGGCTAGTGCTTCCTAGCCGAAGCCATTGGGAGAAAGACATTTTTAGATTGGTAATGCTTCTAGGGCTTAAGGTGCCTAATCTCGAGCTAGTAGGGACTAATCCTACTATCTACCTTTCTTATTGATTTTGTGGCTGGTCATATTATGGTTATTGTGAGGAAGGGAGGAATCATTATTTTAATTATGGCTAGTTGGGTTATATGAAATGGGAGTGTCCCATAAGTATTATCTCTTAGGCAAATAGGAAACCAGT
Source organism: Capsicum annuum (assembly GCF_002878395.1). NCBI lineage: Eukaryota > Viridiplantae > Streptophyta > Magnoliopsida > Solanales > Solanaceae > Capsicum > Capsicum annuum. The sequence continues at coordinate 69,154 of NW_025859642.1, forward strand.
TGCCACTTCTTTAGCTCTTGTACCAAGGAGTGCTGCTTCTCTCTCTGGCAGTAGTCGAGATTCTTTCAATGCTTTTACTATCCCTTAATTGTCCAAGTAATCTTCTAATGCAAACACTGGTATGTAGAAATCTCTTTTTCTCATGGTGCGTATGGTTTACTTGGTCCGGGGTACTCTCTCTCTTATGTGACCCCATTTGTGGATGTGTATTTTAGTTTTGGTCCCTAGAGTTATTTCAGAACCTTTTCTAATTCTACCTTAGTAGGTGACTCTGTGATTGCCAAAAGGGTCTATATGAGGTATTTCGTATCTGTTGGTAGTAAAGAGGTTTTGGTGGATTTGTTTGACTCAGACATGGTGGATTTCGATGTCATTTTGAGGATGGATTTTTTACACTTGTACTATGCATTATTATACTGTCAAACCTATAGGGTTGTCTTTAAACTTCCTGGTGAGTCAGATATGGAATAGGAGAATGGTTCCCTAGCTCTTAAGGGAAGTGTTATATCATATCTTAGAGCTCAGAGATTAATCTCTAAAGAAACGTCTCTATTATTTGGTCCAGGTTAAATATTCTAACCCAAAAGATCCTTCTTGGCATTTAATTTTGGCGGTGAATGAGTTTTCCTAAGGTATTTCCTGATAACCTTTCTTGTGTTTTTCTAATGAGGAGATTGAGTTGGAGATTAATCTTGTTCTGGATGCTTGTCCAATTTTTATTCCTTCTCTATAGAATGGCTCTGGTTGAGTTAAAGGAGCTTAAAGGGTAGTTGAAGGATCTCTTAGAAAAAGATTTTATCCGTTGTAGTATTCTCTGTAGGTGTACTTCTATTCATTCATGCAGAAGAGGGATGGTTTCCCCTGGGAAGGTATTGGTTGTTGGTGGGTGAATGGGGAATTTAGGGTGTCCTCCTTGAAAGGTGGACCATATATGTATGTTCTATATGGGGTTCTTTATTAGGTAGTGCGTTGTGGTTAATAGAAACTAAGGGTAAATCTTAGATATTGATATTGGTTAAGGAAGTATGTTATCTCAGGGATAGCAATGTGAAAATTAAGGAGGTAGAATGGTAGGTTGAAATAGGTGTGCAGGAGTTGAAAACTAAGGGAAATGGGTGAGGTTGATAACTTGGGGAATGTAGGAGTTGGAAGGTTGTGATATATAGGCCAGGGGTTCAGGTTGAATTGGTGGATTGGTGGTAAGTCATTGGTTGGGTTAGAGCATGGAGTTTAGATGACTATGCTGGACTCTAAGTGGCATTTGGGTGGATGAACTTTTAAGTATAAGGGAACCAAGCATCCCTAGTGATCATCCTTGGAGATACCCTTTAGAAAGGAGTATTATGATTATAGGTATAGTAAGATTAAGATCGAGGGTTAATCTAAAATCTTCTTCTAGCGATGGACTCCTAGGGAAGGTCAGGGTGTATTTACTCTTATTCTAGTGATTCTCTCCTATATCATTTATAAGATCAGTCTCCTAGTGTTGCGTTCATTCTGGTAACGCTTATCCCTAAGGTTTGCATTCTGCATTTGCCTTATTCCCTTGATATGAATCTTGACCTTACATTACATTACCTATGTATATGTAGTTGTGTTTCTTTTGGTGTCTAATCATAAGGACTCCTATTATGGTGTATTGTGTTAGGATGGTTCTTTATTCATGACCCAAGTGGTTGTTATGAATTACTTCGTATCTATTGTACCGTGTCTTATTTCAAAGGTCTCACCTTGAGTAGCATGAGTGATTCTTGTACTTTAGTTCTTTAATATCCCTTTAATATTAGGGTGGCAGTGACTTTGTAGGTATGGTGATTTTTTGAAATGGAGGAAAGGTAGAAGTCCCTAAGTAGGGAAGAGTCTGGGGAGACTACTAGAGCCAAGGTTTTTGAGGGTGAGGTAATGTTGTTGTCATGAGGAATGGTCAGGAGAAGAATAGGCGGTGAGAACCTTTGTGGTAAAATGATAGAGATTACTAAATCTTTAGAGGGGTAGACCCTACCGTGGGTATAGAAAAGTAGGCTTAAATATTGTGGTGGGTAGATATACCAATCGTTGTGCTGGGTACTTAAGAAGCTTGGTGAGGCATGTGGAGGGGAGGAGTAGTGTTTTTGGATAGATTTAAAGAGTAGAGCCCTATGGCCTTAGTTAAGTCCTTTTAGCTTTGAAGGCCTGAACATAGAAGTAGTGTATGGTTAAACTCAATCTCTCGTAGTGACATATCTGTGGGAAATTCTAAGATAAATTAGGCATTCCCTCTAGCATGAGTTCCATTCATCTGGTATTACATGTGTTTGTGTTAAGGTAAGGTATGGGTGGTCCTTCGTCGGTTATTTCTTTGGGTGGTATTGGTATCTTGGACTCTTTGTCCTAACGAGGTCCCATTGAGGATATTGGGTTGGTAAGTTTGCCAGTTACGAACAAAAGGTGTGGCTTCGGTGAAGGTTCTGTGTTGGACCAAAAGTTCGAGGAATCCATTTGGTATGCAGAAAAGAACATGGATTCCAAGTATCCATGTTGGCTCTTTGTTCTAGAAACTTGTGCTTAAGGTGTGTGTTCTTCATCACGTCTTTGTTTTCTAACATGGTTAAAGAAAAGGAATATTTTCTTGCATTTTTGTTTTCTAACTTAGAAAAAGTCAAAATAAAGGTTTTGGGGTGTAAATCGTGCTTTGGGTATGTGATGATCTTCTTATCTTGAATTATGTCTTTGTCTTCTAACTTGCTTAAAGGTAATGTTGATGGGTATTAATTTGTTAAATCATGCTTGCAATTGCCATTACCTATAATTCGAGGATGACTGATCCGAAGTGGGGGAGAATAAAACACCCCAAACTTTGACCCTTTGAAATATTTCCTAAGTTGAGTACTCTAGATATGGTACGACTTGAAGGTACAAGTCATATGCTATTGTATGGATATTTCCATCCCTCTCGTATGTTAGGCAGTATGTTTGGGTTTGGTTATGTCGAAGATATAACTAAGCATCATACTTGTCGTATGGTAGGATACGAGGTGTATGATGCTTATTGATTAGCGTAGTTAAATCTATTCAAGGTATGGGTTTGGTGTACTTCTCATACCTTGGTTATGAGTTTGGCATATGTTGTCATATAATGATAGTTTGGAGGTCCGTTATGAGGTCTATGGTATGAGTTAGGGTACCACTCATACCCTAGGGTATAACTAAGGGGGTGGTCATACCCTACTGCATGTATATTTTTAAATTTTAATATGGGGGCATTTCGGACATTTCCCACCCATAAAACCTTATGTACCAACGTTATATATCATGTTGTGGCCTTTTATAACTCACTTTTGATGGATAAAAACACTCGAAATACTCTCTCTAAACACTCTCTTGAAGATTGAGGCTAGTGTTTCTACACATGTTCTTCAAAGGGCTCAAGATTCAAGTTTCCTAATATGAATCTTCTTGTATAAGGCATATTACTCCTCCACCATTGTTAGTTCCAACTAAAAGAATGTTTTATGAATTGTTTTCATGGAATAAATATTGTATGGTTTTGGGTTATCAAACATATGTTGGTGGTTTTGGTTACAATGATTGGTTATGGTTTTCCCTTGTCTTTTACTTATGATTTTCATATTATTATGGTGGTTTGAACAATTGGTTGCATGGAATGGTCAATTGGTTGCATGGAATGGTCATGGAAACACTTTGCCCCTAAAATGTTTGATAAAATGCCTATGAGAATGTTTTTGGTTAAATTGTTGGACTTTCATCGAACTATAGATGATATAACTTGGTAATGGAACCCTAAATGGTATAAATGGTTTAAATGGTTTGGAATGGTTAAATGGAAAAGTCTTATTGGTTATGGTTGGTCTAATTGAAAGCATTGTGAGGTACAAGGGAATCCCCTAAGCAACATAATAATGAACACTTGTAGGGTACATGGGATTTCCCCAAGTCAACTTAAAAATGTAATCTATTCTTACATGGGAGTCCCTTTACTTAAAAAGGATGGCTAAGGACATTGCTTGCAATCTATAGTCGGTATGATGATACCACTACTTCTAGCCTTGGTTAATAATAAATGGAATTAGTGATTTTGTTGTGTTGTTATGGTTTTAATTGGGCAATAATGGCAGGGTGTGATAGCTAACCTTGAAGGTGTGAGTCCAAAGGTCAGACACTGGAAACTCATATTTTGTGACATGTGGATTGGTCATGGCGACCATATACTTAAGGGGTACACGGGAATCCCCTAACATTTGTATATATGTATCATGGAGAGTGAAGGGTACACGAGATCCCCTAATCCTTTGGTATCTCTGGTTCGTGCGGCTATATATATCGAGGCTTGTTCAGGGGGTAACACTGTACCTATATAGCCTGTGGGTGGATTATGATGGTTACGCTACACTTACCCAAGTAAATGGTTTTAAAGGCATGCTAAACTCGGATCCCTTTTCTGGCTTGGTTATCTATATATATTTATGGTTGTGAATGCATATGGTTGGTTTGCTTGGTTTTAAAAAGGTTGACATTATTTTATCATTATGCTGATTTTATGCTAGCATTCACCCGCTAACCCATCCTTGGGTGGTTATATCCCCACGCGATGCAAGAACCGACCATACTTCTCATTCTGTTCATTGATCAAATTCGAGGACAATCGGTGTTGGATTGAATTGGCGAACTTTCATAGTTTGGAAGGCATCCATTTTATGTCATGGATTACTTTACATACTTTCTTCTTTTCATAGACTATGGTTTTTGGATATGGTTGGGGAACATGTCCAGACTAGATATTCTTTGGTTTAGTTTAGAGGCTTTTTATGGACAAATGTGGACTTGGGTATGGAGTGGTTATGATTTATATATTATATGTGTTTGATTAAACTTTTTGGTTTGGTTGGTTGGTTATTGGATGGATTGACTTGGTTGGGTTGGTATCAGATATAGACTTATCCCAAAGTTATCACATTCTTAAATGCGTTATCTAGTTATATGTTTGGATTTCATTTGACATATGGTATATGTTAGTTGGTTGGGTTGGGCATCAGGGGTGGCCTTCGATCCTGATTGGACTTGAGATACTAATTACAACTAGGCCTCGGTTAGGGTCTTCTCAAGAATCACCCATGGGAGTAGATACATATAATGTCATAGATAATAAATCCCAAGACAACTCTAATTGTGGAGAAAAATAAGCAGATACATAAGAATAAGTAGATCCTAGATCAAATAAAGCAAAAGCCGACTACTGGCATATACCAGAATCTTACCTGTGACAACAACATCCAAAGACTCAGCATTGGTTCTAGCAGGTATGCATATAATAGGGGAACACTTTGGGATATGGTAGCAATCTCCCCATGACTAGGGCACTCTCATGAATAATGAACAAAAGCTCCGCAACTATAACATGTCACCTGAGCTGAACCAGAGTCAAAAGATTGAATTGACCCAAATTAACTGTAAGACCCCGCAAAATCCTAAGCTTAATTCACTTCTTTAATGCTTGCCAAGGGATCCCAGACTTAGAAAATTCTAGGTAAGTTTTCAGACTTAGTTTATTTTTAGCCTTTGAAAGTTGGCCATCTCATTTCGCGACCTTAAAGTCCTTTAAATGTCTATAGCTTAGTTAATTCATTATGAAAGATGTCAATAGGAATCCCCGGACAAGTTTTAAATTTTTTGGACCTTGTTTAGACCAAGTTCTAGTGTCCAAAATAGTGAGTTGACGTGATGTTGGCACGTCACGTCGTCCATCGCATAGACAGATAAAATATTCCTCAGCTCAAGGCAATTCTAGTGACCTAATGTGATGTTGATGTGGCGCATTGGCTATCGCATCGGTGCCAACGATACAGAGTGTCGACCAGCACGTTGGTACCTAGTTTTTAGTCATTAAAATAGTTGCGACCCCAGGGTTATTTCAGTCTTTTTCCGACCCCTATATAGCCCTAAAACACGAAATTCAACCATTATTCACCAAAGTACACTTGTTTTCTCTCAAATTCTCTCTACAACAAGCATTAGGGTTCTTAGTCCAAGAGTCAAAACTCAAGAATTTCACCATCAATCTTCTTAAAGTCAAGTATTAAGGTATGTTAGATGTTAATTCATGGTTCCCTTCCACCCATGAAGTTCAAGAATCCTTTTCTAAATTCAAAGATTATATATATTTGAGTTTTCATGAATTATGTGAGTAGATATTTATGTTCAGGTTGTTGTTGGGGGTTGATTCATGTTTTAGATAACAAGTTTCAAGATTTGATTCTAATATGTGATGACTTGCATAATGTTCATGATAAACCCTTAAATTTGCTAGTGAGTTGATGTAGCCATGATGATTTGGATGTATTGATTGTTGTATGACCAAACAATGCTCCCCATATGTTTGATAAAAGGCCTATGTGAATGAGATAGAGTCAATATAGCATGTTGACAAGAAATCCCCAATTATGTATAATTTAATTCATGCCAAGTATTTGATGAAAGACCTTATTGATTGAATCATGAAACATTGATATGCTTCTTTATACATTTATAAGTTTATGACTTTCAAGTGCTAGATGAAATGCCTCATTTATTGTATTGTGAATGATAGACCACTGTCATGTTATTCAAAATTGTCATGCTTTATATTATCCATTTTATCGAGTCCTGGGGGTATTTAATACCCGATAATTTAGTTGTGTGCCTAGAGCCAGTTTCCGTTTTAATACAATCTCAGTCGTGCCACAATCAGTATAACTTAGTTAGTTATATAACTTAGTATAACTCAGTAACCCTAGTATCAGTCTAGTCCAGCTCAGTAAATTAATTCAGAACCCAGTAGCATTCAGTCAGTTAACAAATTCAGTAGTATTCTATTAGTCAATGGAACTCAGTAACTCAATTTAGTTTGATTAAATAGTACGATAAGTAACAGCTTAGTCAGGCCTAGTATGAACGAGGAAATGAATTTAGTGTCTTTCAGTTGGAAGTAGGATTCAGCATCGAGCGAGCCTAGGGATGAGGGCACACCCGTTAGTGAGGATTGGATCCCTAGAAAAAATCCCTAAGTTCCAGAACTATGTAGCCAGCGCAGGTATGATATGTCACCCATTATATAGGACTGACATACTCAGAGATCAACCGTAAGGTTATGACTGATTTCAGGGGTCACCCATTATATTAGGACTGACTCCATAGCTGTTGTCCTTACTCGTGGCACGATACTGACACCCTTCCAACTGGGGTTACAGGTTGGACCCAAATTAGTTCAGAAAGGGGCATGTTGGTCAGATAACTACCTCCCACAGTTTTAGTCTCAGTCTTCAGAATAGAACTCAAATTAGTATTATGGAAATCAGGACTATTAGACATAGTCACTTAGCTCAGTAAAGAGCTTAGATAGTTCTATAGATTCAGATATCATCCGCTGGATAGGCTTGATCTCGAATTTAGTCAACCATTTTTATTAATAGTAGATTCATAGATCACCCACTAGATAAGCCTGATCTCAGCTTCAATAAATCAGACATCAGTATCAGTAGACTCAGTTATCGAAAATCCTGTTATTAGAATTTAGTACTTAGTGATACTACGATTTAAGTTATAGTTTATGCACTTATGCCTACATTTCCACTCAGTCATGTTCACGTTATGTAGTCAGTTACAGTTCAGTCATATGAACCATTGCATTTAGCCTTACCTTATCTAGCATACCCGTACATTCTCACATATTGACATATACTTTTCTCTTGCGCTATGGTGTCTTATACCATAGGTTCAAAAGCACAGGATCCCGATCACCCTTAGCAGTTCAGATTTAGCCAACTAAGTCCTCATTATTTAAGGATGTTCCTTATTTTATTATTGCATTAGATTTAACATTTCAGTAGATGGAGTTAGCTAGGGGATTGTCCCATCAACTCCTTATTCAGACAGTTTAGAGGCTTTTCAGACTAGAGTGCTTTCAGATAGTTATTTTAGTTTTGGTATTGTTATACTTTATTTAGTTTTATTTCAGTATTGAACCTTATGGAAAGTTTTCTATTTTTTTTTCATTTTACAGTATATTATTCATTGCTCAGTTACATATATCAGTCACGAGTTAGTTTATGGTCCATCGGGGTCATAAGCACCGTGTAGCGTCTGAGGTTTAGAATCCGAGGTGTTACAAACTTGGTATTAGAGCCTGAGTTTCAAAAGTGTCCTAGGTTGTCTGAAAAGCTGCATCTAGTAGAGTCTTCTGCATGGGTGTGTTGCGCGCCACATTTATGCACAGGAGACTATGAGATATTTTAGGAACTGTTTCTATTCTTTTAGTATTCATGTCGTGTGAGTGAGCATGAGCTCCAGTAAAACCCTTAGTCTAATCTATTTCTTTCTTTTTCTTATAGAATATCCCTCCTCGCAGTGCTAATGCCCGCAGGAATGATAACCAGCTATCTCAACCCGTAAATTCTTTGAATGACAATGTGTCACATACAGAGTTTAAGGAAAATTTTGAGGCACTAGCCCAAGATATGACAACTAATATTCAGGGTAACCATCAGGCTGCAGACCTACCTCAGTAATATTGGGATTTAGCCACAGCTAAAATAAGAGATTTTATAAGAATAAACCAGCCAGAATTTTTTGGGTCTCAGGCAGGTAAGGACCCATATCTTTATCTTGATGAGGTAAAGAAGATCACTCAATTTATGTATGTTTCTGAAGAGGGAGTATAGAATTTTCATCCTATTATGTGGATGAAGAGTAGAGGGGAGGATACAGCTCCCATGACTTGGCAAATATTTCAGGATACATTCCTAGATAGGTTTTTCCCACTTGAGATGAGGGAGGCTTATATAGAACAGTTCATAAACCTACGACAGGGCCCTATGACAGTGAAAAAGTATTGCCTCAAGTTCAACCAATTTTTTAAGTATGCCCCTGAGCAGATGGCTGACCCTAGAGCAAGCATGAGTAAGTTTGTGACCGATGTGTCTGGGTTGGTGGTTAAGGTGTGTAGAAATACTATATCAATAGAGACATGGATATTTCTAGATTGATGATGCATACTCAACAGATTGAGGCATGGAAAGCTATGGAACGAGAGAGGGTAAGTAAGAAATCCAGAATAGGTAGTTTTAGTTTTTCTCAGCCAGGGTCATAGAATGGTAACCATTCTCAGCATAGTCAGAAGTTCTTAGTCCCAGATCTATCTTCATCTAGTGCACCTATACCAAAGGTGGAGATACTATAAGACCCCACATAATTCTAAGCTTAATTCAGTCCTTTAATGTTGCCAAGGGGTCCCAGACTTAGAAAATTCTAGCTAAGTTTTTAGACCTAGTTTATTTTTAGCCTGCGAAAGTTGGGAATCTTATTTTTCCACCATAAATACCTTTAAATGCCTATAGATTAGCTAATTTATGATCAAGGATGTCAATGGCGATTCCCAGACGAGTTTCGGAAGTTTTGGACCTCGTTTAGACCAAGTTCTACTATCCAAAATAGTGAGTCAATGCGATGTTAGTACGTCGTGTCGTCCATCAGATTGATAGATAGAATGTTCCTAATCTCAAAGCAATTTCCAATGAGCGAATACAATGTCGACGTGGAGCATTGGCTATTGCGTCGGTACCAATGATGCGGTGCGTTGGCCAGCACATCGGTACACAGTTTTTCATCATTAAAATAGTCGCAACCCCGGGGTTATTTCAGTCTTTTTGCCACCCCTATATAGCCCTAAAAGACTACATTCAGCCATTATTCAGCAAAGTACACTTGTTTTCTCTAAAATTCTCTCTAGCAAAAGCATTATGTTCTTAGTTCAAGACTCAAAACTCAAGAATTTCACTGTCAATCTTCTTAAAGTCAAGTATTAAAGTATGTTATATGTTGATTCATGGGTTCCTTCCACCCATGAAGTTCAAGAATCCTTTTTTAATTTCAAAGATTATATATATTTGACTTTTCATGAATTATGTGAATTAATATTCGTGTTCATGTTGTTGTTGGGGGTTGATTCATGGTTTAGATGACAAGTTTCAAGATTTGATTCTAGTATGTGATGACTTACATAATGTTCATGATAAACCCTTAAATTTGCAAGTGAGTTGATGTAGCCATGATGATTAAGATGTATTGATTGTTGTATGACCAAAGCATTCTCCCCTTATGTTTGATAAAAGGCCTATATGAATGAGATAGTCATTATAGTAGGTTGACAAGAAATCCCCAATTATGTATAAGTTAATACATGCCAAATATTTCATGAAAGACCTTATTGAATGAATCGTGAAACATTAATATGCTTCTCTATACATTTACAAGTTTATGACTTTCAAGTGCTAGATGAAATGCCTCATTGATTGTATTGTGAATGATAGACCACTGTCATGTTATTCAAGAATTGTCATGCTTTATGTTATCCATGTTATTGGGTCCTGGTGGTATTTAATAACCGATAATTTTTCCATGTGCCTAGAGAGAGTGTCATTTTCAAGATAATCTTAGTCATGCCATAATCATTAGAACTCAGTCAGATACAGAACTTAGGATAACTCAGTAACCTCAGTATCAGTCCATTCCTGATCAGTAAATTAATTCAGAACCTAGTAGCATTTAGTCAATTAACAGAATTTAGTAGTATTCTATCTGTTAATGAAACTTAGTAACTCAATTCAATTCGGTTAAATAGTATGATCAGTAACAGCTCAGTCAGGCCTAGTATAAACTAGGAAGTTAGTTTAGTGTCTTTTAGTTAAGAGTAGGATTTAGCACCGAGCGAGCTTAGGGATGGGGGCACACCCGTTAGTAAGGACTGGGTCCCTAGAAGAAATCCCTGAGCTCTAGAACTACGTAGCAAGTGTGGGTATGGCATGTCACCCATTAGATAGGACTGACATACTCAGAGATCACCTGCAAGTTTAGGACTGATCTCAGGGATCACCCGTTAGATTAGGACTAACTCCACAACAGTTGTCTTTACTCGTGGAATGGTACTGATACCCTTACAGCTGGGGTTACAAGTTAGACCCTAATTAGTTCAAAAAGAGGCATGTCATTTAAATGACTACCTCCTACCGTTTCTATCTCAGTCTTCAGAATAGAACTCAGATCAGTATTATAGAAATCAGTACTATTAGACACAGTCACTCAGCTCAGTAAAGAACTTAGATAGTTTTATAGATTCAGAGATCACCCTCTAGATATGCTTGATCACAGATTCGATCAATCATTTTCATTATCTATAGATTCAGAGATCACCCGCTAGATAGGACTGATCACAACTTCAGTCAATCAGATATCAGTATCAGTAGACTCATTTATCAAAAATCTAATTATTAGAATTCAGTAATCATTCCCACTCTGTTATTTTCACGTTACGTAGTCAATTACAGTTCATGCAAATGAACCTCTGCATTCAGTCTTACCTCATATAGAATACCAATACATTCTAACATACCGACGTATACTTTTTTCTTACGCTATGGTATCTTATACCATAGGTTCAGAAGTACGAGATCCCGAGCTCCCATAGCTGTTAAGAATTAGCCAGCAGCAGTAGACTTAGTTGTGAGTCCTCATCATTTGAGGATATTTCTTATTTTATTATTGCATTAGATTTAGCATTTCAGTTGATGGAGTTAGTTGTGGGATTGTCCCATCAACTTCTTATTCAGACAGTTTAGAGGCTTTTTAGACTAGAGTAATTTTAGATAGTTGTTTTAGTTTTGGTATTGTTTTTCTTTATTTAGTTTTATTTTGGTATTGAACTTTATGACAAGTTTTCCGCTAGTTTTTTGCATTTTATAGTATATTATTCTGTGCTCAATTACATATATCAGTCATGGTTAGCTTGTGGTCCTTCGGGGTCATAAACACCATGTAGCATCCGAGGTTTAGAATCCAGAGTGTTACAAACTTGGTATTAGAGCCTAAGGTTCAAAAGTGTCCTAAGATATCTAAAAGACGCGTGTAGTAGAGTCTTTTGCATGGGTGCATTGCACGCCTCATTTATGTGCAAGAGGCTATGAGATATTTTAGGAACAGTTTCCCTTCTTTAAGTATTCATGTCATATGAGTGAGCATGAGATACAGTAAAACCTTGGTCTAATTTGTTTCTTACTTTTGCTTATAGAATATTCCTCCTCACAGAGCTAATGCCCATAGGAATGATAACTAGTCACCTTAGCCCACAGATTCTTTTACTGGGAATGTGTGACATGCAGAGTTTTGGGTATCTTCTTAGGCGCTAGCCCAAGTTGTGACATCTAATATTCAAGGTAACTGTCAGGCTGTAGCCCCACTTCAGTAATATGGGGATTTAGCCATAGCCAAAATAAAAGATTTTATGAGAATGAACAAGCCAGAATTCTTAGGCTCACAGGCAGGTGAGGACCCACAGCTTTATCTTGATGAGGTGAAGAAGAGATCACCCAGTTTATGCTTATTTTCAAAGATGAGAGTGCAAAATTGGCATCTTATAGGCTGAAGGATGTCCCTTATGATTGGGTAGTGATGTGGAAGAAAAGTAGATGGGAGGATACAACTCTCATGACTTGGCAGATATTTTAGGATGTGTTCCTAGATAACTTTTTCCCACTTTATATAAAGAAGGCTAAGATAGAAGAGTTCATGAACCTGAGGTAGGGCACTATGATAGTCAAGGAGTATTACCTCAAATTCAACCATTCATCAAAGTATGCCCCTGAGCAAATGGCTGACCCTAGAGCAAGCATGAGTATGTTTGTGACCGGTGTGTCTAGGTTGGTGGTTAAGGAGTGTAGGACTACAATGCTCAATAGAGACATGGATCTTTTTAGATTGATGATACACGCTCAGTAGATTAAGGTACGGAAAGTAAAGTAAAGAGAGAGCATAAGTAAGAAAGCCAGAATAGATAGTTTTAGTTTTTCTTAGCCTGTGTCACAGGGTGATAATCGTTCTCAGCATTGTCATAATTTTTCAGTCCCAGCTCCATCTTCATCTATTACAATAATACCAAAGTTCTATAATGACAGTCGTGATGGGACACCAGGCTCCAAAACCTAGGGTAGTGTAAGAAGAGAGCTTACCTATCCACTTTGTGAAGAGTATGGTAAAAATCACCTAGGTGCATATAGAGCAGGCAACGAGGTATGTTTTTGATTTGGTAAGCCAGGCCACAGATTACGGGAGTGTAGAATAATGCTCAGAGGGGTAGAGATTTGTATCAGCAGGGTGCCACTTCTAGTACCACTAGTGGTCAGCTTCAGAAAAGATTCTATGCACTTCAGGATTGCCATGATCAGGAAGGTTCCCTTAACATTGATTCGGGTACGTTATGAGTCATTCATCTTCATGATATGCTTTGTTAGATCCTTTGCACCCATTTGAGCTTAAATTTTTCACATGATTCAGTCAGTAAAGCCGCAATTTAGTTTAGCAATCAAGCAGTGAAATTTGTATGGTTTATTTTTCCCATCTTTCCATCTAGTCATATTATTAGAAATCTCAGGAATGTAGCTATTCCTAGATAGAACATCCTAGTAGTTGAAATTGTAGATCAGTTCATCAATCATGCATTAGTTTTAGATCCCATATATTCAGTCATGATTCAGTTCGTAGGTGCCTAGTGCATCGCCCCAGTATCTTAGTGAAGTAAGCATTCTTAGAGGACATTGTCTCCCAATGGGGAGATACCCTATAATTTCCCCGGTGCTTTCATGTCCCTAAACCCATCTAGTTTCATGCTCAAATTTTCCTTACAAACTCGATATCAATCACCATTACAGATTCAGTCATGCATTCATGAGTCAGGTATCCATGCATTATATATGCTTGTCCAGTATGAAATTTCAGTAAATCAGTAATGTCAGTTATATAGTCAAGCTTCAAATGTTTATGTCCAGTAAGTAAGTTTAGTCTATCAAAAATCTCAGCTTAGTCAGTCTCATTCGAGGATGAACATTTCCAAGGGGGAGATATTGTAATACCCCATAAATCCTAAGCTTAATTCAGTCCTTTAATAATTGCCAAGGGGACCCAGACTTAGAAAATTCTAGCTAAGTTTTCAGACTTAGTTTTTTTTTAGCCTTCAAAAGTTGGAAATCTCATTTAGAAACCTTATAGTCCTTTAAATGTCTTTATCTTAGTTAATTCATGATCAAGTATGTCAATTGGGATTCCCTGATGAGTTTCAGATTTTTTGGACCTCATTTAGACCAAGTTCTGGTGTCAAAAATAGTGAGTCAACACGATGTTGGTGCATCCCGTCGTCCATCACATCAACAGATAAGATGTTCCTCAGCTCAAGGTATTTCCAGTGAGCCAACGCGATGTCAATGTGGCGTGTAGGATATTGTATCAGTGCAAACAACGCGATGTGACCAAAGCATCGGTACCCAATTTTCAGTCATTAAAATAGTCGAGACCCTAGGGTTATTTCAGTCCTTTTCCTACCCCTATATAACCCTAAAACACAAGATTCAGCCATTATTCACCAAAGCACATTTGTTTTCTCTCAAATTCTCTCTTGAACAAGACTCAAAACTCAAGAATTTCATCTTCAATCTTCTTAAAGTCAAGTATTAAGGTATGTTAAATATTGATTTATGGGTCCCTTCCACCTATAATGTTCAAGAATTCTTCCCTAAATTCAAAGATTATATATATTTGAGTGTTCATGAATTATGTGAATTGATATTCAAGTTCATGTTGTTGTTGGGGTTGATTCATGTTTTAGATGACAAGTTTCAAGATTTGATTCTAGTATATGATGACTTACATGATGTTCATGATAAACCCTTAAATTGCAAATGAGTTGATATAACCATGATAATTTAGATTTATTGATTGTTGTATGACCAAAGAATGCTCCCCATATGTTTGATAAAAGGCCTATGTGAATGAGATAAAGTCATTATAGTAGGTTGGCAAGAAATCCCCAATTATGTATAAGTTAATGCATGCCAAGTATTTAATGAAAGACCATATTGAATGAATCATGAAATACTAATAGGCTTCTCTATACATTTACAAGTTTATGATTTTCAAGTGCATGATGAAATGCCTCATTGATTTTACTGTGAATGATAGACCATTTTCATGTTATTCAAGAACTGTCATGCTTTATGTTATCCATGCTATCGAATCCTGGGGGTATTTCATACCCAATAATTTAGCTGTGTGCCTAGAGCCAGTGTCAGTTTTAAGATAATCTTAGTCGTTCCATAATCTATAGAGCTCAGTCAGTTACAGAACTTAGAATAACTCAGTTACCTCAGTATCAGTCCAGTACATCTTTGTAAATTAATTCAGAACCCAGTAGGGTTCAGTCAGTTAATAGAATTTAGTAGTATTCTACAAATCAATGGAAGTTAGTAACTCAGTTCAGTTTAGTTAAAAGTACGATCAGTAACAGCTCAGTCAGGCCTAGTATGAACTAGGAAATCAGTTTAGTGTCTTTCAGTTGGGAGTTGGATTCAGCAGTGAGTGAACGTAGGGATGGGAACATACCAGTTAGTGAGTACTGGGTCTCTAGAAGAAATTCCTAATTTCCAGAACTATGTAACCAGCGTCGGTATGAGACGTCACCCGTTAGATAGGATTGACATACTTAGAAATCACCCACTAGTTTAGGATTGATCTCAGAGGTCACCCATTAGATTATGACTGACTCCATAGCAGTTTTCATTACCCGTGAAATGGTACTAATACCCTTCAAGATAAGGTTATAAGTTGGACCCTAATTAGTTCATAAAGGGGCATGTCGGTTAGATGACTACCTCCCATAGTTTCAGTTTCAGTCTTTAGAATAGAACACAGATCAATATTATGTAAATCAAGATTGCTAAACACAGTCACTCACCTTAGTAAAGAACTTAGATAGTTCTATAGATTCAGAGATCACCCGCTTGATAGGCTTGATCTCAAATTTAGTTAATCATTTTCATTATCAATAGATTCAGAGATCACCCACTAGATAGGCCTAATCTTAGCTTCAGTCAATCAGATATTAGTACCAGTAGACTCTGTTATTAGAAATCCAGTTATTAGAATTCAGTACGTCGTAATACTACAATTTCAGTTATACTTTATGCATTCATGCCTACATTTCCACTCAGTCATGTTCACATTATGTAGTTAATTTTAGTTCATGTATATGAACCCTTGCATTCATCCTTACCTCATCTAGAATACTAGTACATTCTCATGTACTGATGCATACTTTTCTCTTACTCTATGGTGTCTTATACGATAGGTTCAGAAGTACGAGATCTCGAGAACTCTTAGCAGTTCAGATTCAGTTAGCAGCAGTAGACTTAGCAGTCAGTCCTTATCATTCGAGGATATTTCTTATTTTATTATTGCATTAGATTTAGTATTTCAGTAGATGGAGTTAGTTGGGGGATTGTCCCATCAACTCCTTATTCAGACAGTTTAAAGGCTTTTCAGAATAGGGTACTTTCAGACAGTTGTTTTAGTTTTGGTATTGTTATACTTTATTCAGTTTTATTTCAATATTGAACCTTATGGCAAGTTTTCCCCTAGTTTTCTACATTTTATAGTATATTATTCAGTTCTCAGTTACAGATATCAGTCATGGATTAGTTTGTGGTCTTTTAGGGTCATAAGCACTGTGTAGCATCTGGGGTTTCAAATTTGGGGCGCTACACTGACCACCATAACTGGAATAGCTAGAAGATGAACCCCTCGAAGACTGACCAAAAGAAGAACTACCTAAGTTGGTCGACTGGGCTGACTCTAAGGCTGATACAGTGGATGCAGAGGATACCTACCATGAGGAATGCTGCCTCTGAATCAACAACTATAATGGCACCCACTAAAATTTCCCTTATATCTATGTCTCTTATCGTTTCCCTTATAGGCTTCGAGACACATCTCCTCCATTACTTGAACGTGATCAAACACCTCAGCAAAAGACCTATCTATAGTAACCAAACTCTATGTAATGACCGAAAGCTCCACAATGATAACATGTCACCTATGCTGAACCAGAGCAAGAAGATCCGATTGACCCAAAGTAACCAGCTAAACTAGAATAGCTAGAAGATGAACCCCTCAAAGACTGACCTTTAACTTAACCAGTTGAAGAGTGTAACTCCCCAAAATCTCATCCCGAAGCATCACATGGTGCTTAATGATACAAATAGCCTCAATCTAACACTTTGAGCCTACTACTAAATCTCATACTTACTTCAGGGATTCAGAATCAGATAATAAGAATAGCTCTCATCAAATCTCAACTGAAAAGACTAAAAATATGTGTCTGAAATATGAAATACTGAAAATGTATGACAAATATCTGAAACTCTAGTCTGCTAAAGCCTCTACTACTCTAGATCTAGAGAGCCATTGAGACAAATCCCCAACTGATTCATGCTCAACTGAAAAGAATTAGCCACTGATATCAAATCTGAGGGTCTGAGAAATAGGTCCTCGAACTATGAGGACTCACCAACTACAGAGTGTAGATCAAGGTACTTAGAGATCACTGACGATGCTGAGACTGAACACCTATACCTACATTATAAGACAATGTAGAACATAGACGTATATGTGGATGAGCACTTGGAGAATGTACTGAGTATATGGGGGTATATGCATTTACATAAACAATATCATTACTCTTCATAAAAATGTTGCATCAAATATGAATGAATCACATTGCTTGAATAAGTTTGAAACATAAATCTCCTAAATCAAGGATAATGAAACATGTAATATAAATCTCATGAGTCATTATGCTAACTCAAAAATATGTATTCTCCTCTTATTCTCAAAACCTATAAGCTAAAGGAATCTTTAAACAATGGTTTCTACACTCATACTTCCATTTTGAGGAGAATGGAACTTCTTTGAAAATCAAGGACTTAAACTTTAGAAACTTCAAGACATGGGGAAAACTCTAGACTCTTATGAACTTGGGAGTTTCTTCTAACCAACTTAAATCATGTGAGTTACATGGAGTCCAAAATCTCGCCCACGTTGGGGAGAGCTGTTCTACCATTACCATTGGAATAGAACCTCAACTCTAGTGATCACTACTCAGTCTCAGGTTCATAAAACTCAATCCTGTGGGGACACGTAGTTCTGGGGAAGTAGGATGCACTAAACCCACAATTCTCGCTCAGTGCTAAATACTACTCCCATACTCAAGCAGAGAACTTTTAAGAAATCCACCTCAAAACAACTCAAGGGTCTAGAGTGAAGACCAAATTTATAATTCTCTTAGCTTTAAATCATAAAGACTGAATAATGTGGATTCCTGTCTTAACTCAGGCTTAAAAGAAATCTTTCTTTAAAATCAAAGTACTTGTTGATTGAATCATACTAAACAACATACTCTTCAAGAAACATCAAAACTCATACTTGGTTTAAAACTTATACTCATGCTCAAGTAATCTCAGTTACATAATAAAGCTCAAATCATGACATCAATCTTGGAAACATCAAATCAATACAAGGATGTGTAACTCATAACATAATTTCTCAACTCATGTCATAAAATAGTGAAATAATCATGAAAATCAAGACTTGAACAACTCGTAATATCATAATCTCAAAATAAAATAATTTGGGTATAAACCGCGTGCAAAAATATAAAATTCTTTAATAAAAATCAACAATTTGGGCACAAGAACGAAAGGAGTGTTCTTGTTCAATCCCCACATACCTTGAATTAAAATCTTTGGATGAACTTTTGCTTTTGGGACTCTATTCGTACTCTTGAATAAGGGTTCTTGAAGCCTTTGACTTGAGACCCCTGAATCTTAACTCAATTTAGAAAATCTATGGTGAACCCTTGAGATTCTTGGAAGAGGATTTGGATACTTAGGGTTTCTGGTTGAGGGAATTTTTAAGAAAATCTCATATGATGCTTGTAGTGGCCCTAAATACTGATGTTTGTATGGTTCAAGAGGCTTAGAAAAAGTTCAAAGTGCCCTTTTTAACTTCTTTACGAAGCTGGAAAAATTAAACTGGAAACCTGATTTTATGGGTCGCCGTGACGCGCCACTATAGTGGTGACTCACTGGAAATAAACAAATCTGAACCTGGGAGTCACCGTGATATAGAGACATCATGTTGTCCCACTGGTTGGGACCTGAAACTTCAGTGCGATGCGTCCCAATCATGCTGGGCCACTGGAAATTGACTATTAAGAAATTGGGGTCCTCCACGATATGCCACTACTCGGAGTTCCACTAGAACTTGACAATTGTTAAATAGACCTTCTCCGCGATGCGCCAGATACTAAAATAACAGTGTTTTACGACTAAAACTTAGATTAGCCATAACTTTTTGATCGATTATTTAATTTGGGTGGATCTTACATCGCTAAAAAGATAATTAAATTTTCCATATGATAAAAATATCGAAATCAAGGAAAATCCATATGGTTTAAACATTAATCACCTAGGAATTCATTCCTTAACCTTTTAGAGACAAAATTATGCTTAAGTAAAAGTTTGGTGTATTACAATGAGCTACCTAAATTGGTCGATTGGGATAACTCTAAGGCTGATACTGTGGATGCAGAGGATATTTGCCATAAGGACTAATATCTTTGAATTCAGAACTACAACAACAACCACTAAAATTACCCTGATATCTAGGTCTTTTATCATTTCCCCTTTAGGCCTCACAATGCATTTCCTCCATCATCTGAGCATGATCAGACACGTAATAAAAAGACCTACCTATAGCAACCAAACTTTGAGTAGATATATGATGAGAAAGTCTCAATCCTTGAACATCATGCCTATCCAACTCATTAAAAAAATCCTCATACCCTACAATAGTTATGGAGCCATGCACCAATCTAAAGAATCAATCCCTCAAATGATCCCTATGGTTGTGAGGCATGTAATTCTCTAAGAACATCTTAGAGAAATGAGTCCAAGTCAAAGAAGAGGATCCATCTGGACTAGAATCAAGAAACCTTCTCCACCAATGTCAAGAAGCTAAGTCCAACTAAAAAATAGTGCAATCCACACCACAAGTTTCAACTACGCTTAAATTATAGAGCCTATCCTCACAAGAAATCAAAAACTCATACGCATCCTTGCCCAATGCACCAGAAAAGCCAATCTCAAGAATCAAACCTATATCTTCTGCTTCTCAATTGATATAGTAGGGGAAACCACTGGGTGAGCAACTACCGATGCAGAATGGACCTCAACTCTAGGAGCCACAGCCATATATTGTGCCCCCACCGCCATACCTCTCTTATTTATAGTTTGTGTACCATCTTATGGTGCACTACCAACCTACCCCAACAGCTAAACTAAAGAATATTTATGCACTGAAGAAGAAATAAGACCTGGTGGATCCTGGTCTGGTCCCTAGCCCCATAATAGAAGTATCTTTTGCTGAAGAAAGGGTTTAATATCTAATAAAGGCCCCCTATCCTGGACCCTAGTTTGCGATATATCTCGAGGTTCTCCACAACCTTTGGGTCATCCATAAATGATGGCAAAATCCCTAGACTCAGTCTTGAGACCCTCATCTCATATAGTAGTAGAACCTAGAAATCTGTAAAAGAGTGAAATCAAAGGAATGTTCTATAAATCAACTCAGACTCTTAGCACAAAATATGTGAAAGAAGTGAACATATCCTAAGAATACCCCATAGCCTCCCGAAGATAGGAAATGGAAGTCATCATTCTAATCCATATAACTCTACTACACACTTGCTCATGTGCCAATAGTATCGGTAAACCCTAGGCTCCAATACCACTTTGTAATGATCTAATTTATGAGTCATAATGGCACCTGCTAAATACTACCAGTAGGTAAGCTGAACCATAACCCAGAGCTAAATGAAATGGTTAACTTGGTGAGAATTTGCCTCAAAAAGGTGAAAGACAATATTACTATTTATAAATAAAGAAGAAAATGGAAATAGTCCAAGTGAAGCTAATCATAAACAACCAAACCCATGACCTAGTAGAGCTAATGCAAGAGCATCTAGAAATAATACAACTCAATTAATAAAATATTCAACACAATCCTATCTCAAAACTAAAGACTAAACATAAATAGGATAGAAGGAAATGGGAAACTCCAACTCTAACAGCTCACTCTATCTTTGGAATCCAATACAATACGATCGATACATCAAAGAAGCCAACTAGTACTTAGATCTACACCAAAAAGGTACAGAAGTGTAGTATGAGTACCAAAACCACCGGTACTCAGTAGGCATCATCGATCAATTGAGATAAATCATGATAGAAATAAAATAAAATGAAAGATAACATACCTAAGTCAAGTTTGAGACAAACCTAAATCAATTCCCATATCGTTGTACATAAATAAGTAAATAAATTAGAATAATAACATTACATGACATAAAAGATCAAATGCATGCAATTGTAAATACAAAATTGGCCCTCATAAGCCAATTAGTGTGAAAAGTAAATAATCCAACGTAAGCCCCAATAAGCTTGGTGGATATAAAAAAGATAATATAACTCAAACCACTATTTTCTCTCAACTCTTTTTATGCCACTAGAATCCATTCATATCATGCCACATAATAAGCATTTCCTCCTTTTTAGACTTAGTCAAAATCACTATTTTCAATCTCATACCTCAATATTATCATATCATAATAAGTATATCATCATAGTATAATGTATATATCCAGACTCGAATTGGTAAATATAATAATAGCCGAACTTGAATCAGTAAATATAATCTATGCCTGACTTGAATCTGTAAATATAATTAATAGTTAAACTTGAACCAATAAATATATCATCAATGTCATATCATCCTCCAAAGTTGAATAGGGTATATATCCTTAATATTATAATCATCTTCTGGACTCAAACCAGGCATATATCAATATATAAATACAATCAATAGTATCACTAATGTAATAAATAATGGCATAAACTATAGTAATCAACTCTCAACATCAACCAACACAATCATCAAGTGTCAAATCATCTCAATGTTACCTCAATAAGTATTTTCAAGGTATACCACAAGTATATAAAGGTCAACAAGAGCTAACATGCATCTTAGCCTAAGGTGGGTAAACGACCCACTTCTAATACTCGAAGTTCTATTTTAGATAAATTCTATTCAAACTAGGCTAAGTTATCTAAATCAACTTCTAGATGTCAACCAAGTTATCATTATCCCTAAGATAGGAATTTTACCTAAAACATGAGCAACTAGATCCATTATACCTAAATTACTATCTACAGGTAGACTAGAAGGTTCATCTAGCCCAAGTATTGCCATTCATCACATCTACACCTAATATAAATCCCAAATCTAACATAATATCATAAACATATCTACAAGGAGATAAACCTAGCTGACCTCAATGATCTATTAAATCACTGTCTTTCCCTTCCAAGAAGCTTTCGAAAGATGCCAAGCTATTAAATTCATATTCTACACATCAATACCAGAATTATACCTATATTGCTCTGTTGTTCTTTGGGATAAAAAATCACACCAAAATCCCATGTGGGTCCCACTTATAGAGTACATATTTCCAAAACCAACCCTATAGTTTCTTATGCTCAAGGAGTAATTACCCTAAAATGGGTGAAATATAAGATAAATTAGGGAAAAAATCAAGCCTTCATTTTTTGGGATTTTGAACAAAAAAGATGGGAAAATCAACTATGGAATTAGAGGAATATTTCCTAAAATTCAAAGGAGAATTGAAAAATAAGCATTCATTAAGCTCCCCCAAATCACCCACAAGCTTTAATTTAAGCTTTCCTAACTTTTAGGGTTTAAGTCTCAAGAGAATAGGTGAGTAATGGGAAAAATAAGCTAAAAATAGTGTATTTTTACCCTTTCCAGGTGCTCGATTGTTGCTATCCTGCCCTGACACTTCGCGATCGTAGCTTCTGTAGTTTGTCACATGAGTTACATTCGTGATAATAATATTGTAATCTTTATGCTCACTGCCTACCGGTCTTATCACTGTTAGTGATCAAAGGCTCGCCTTTAGAAATGTACCAGATACAGCTGAGACTTGGAATTTCCAAGTCTCTACTAAGACGTCGGGAATTATCTGGAATCCTAAATACATAAATAGATATACATAAACGTACTATGTAACTATTCCAAAATTGACATTCTATACTCAAAGGAGCAGTCAAAATTTCTATTAGAGGTTATTTTAACAAAAAGTGGGTCATACACTGTAACACCTAAAAATTTATTTCCTAATCAAAGCCTTATAGTGTGTTCTGTGAAGCAAAAATTCGGTCCCAAAAGTTTGAGAGGTGTCTTCCCAAGTGTGAAATACTTTGAACCGTGTATAATTTTCTTAATATCAACTTTTTGTCATGTAGATCATTGAATAAGCTTTCCATCAATACCAAATTTTCATAAATCCAACACTTGGGTGAAGAGTTAGAGCCATTTTAGTGAGACAGAGTGCCACTTGGCACTTTAGCACGTCACGGAGCCATCCAAAATAGTAATCGTCAAAATATAGTGAGCGTCCATAATTATGGAACATTACGCCAAGGATTAATTTCAAAATTGTCAATATCCAGTGCAGCAACGCGATTCCACCACATCGCGGTGCCTTTAACGTTCACAACCCAGGTGGCAACGCGATTTTCACCATGTCGCACCGTCATGCAGTTTCCTAATTTTCCAATTTATAGCGAGCTGGTACGATTATGGCACGTCATGCCAGCATGTAAAAATTGGAATTTTTTAGTTTAATTCCAAGATCTTTATTGTCTTTTCCCACTCTTTTTCAGCCCCTATATATACTCGATAAAAGTCTCTCAGCCTGATTTCCCATCTTCAAAATCAAAACTAGGGTTTTACAAAATCAAAACCCTTATTTCTTCTTCAAGAAAAATCAATAGAGTTCAAGAGAGATAAAAAGGAATCAAGAATTTCTCCAAGAATTTTTCAGAAAAAAGTTTCTCCAAGGTATGTAGATGTTGATTCTTGGGTACCTTTCATCCAAGAAGCTCCAGTTCCCTTTTCTAAATCTCAAAGGTTTTATGTTTATGAGTTGTTTATGATTCATGTGAAATGAAATTAATTTTCCAGCTATTATTAAGTTGTGATCCATGTTTGTCTATAAGGTTTTCAAGCTTTAACCCTAGTATATGAAATTCATGTGATGGTTATGATAAACCCTCTTTAAGTTGCTTTCTATGTGATGTGTTCATGTCAATGAAGTGTAGAAATAGTTGAATAAGCAAAGAATTCTCCCCATATGTTTGATAAAATGCTTATGTGAAGAATTAGGGCCATTATAACATATTGATTAGAAAACCCTAATTGTGTACAAGTTCAAGCATGCCAAGTGTTTGTTGAAATGCCTTAATAAATGAGTTGTTCCATGATAGGATGGAATCCCCAATTAGCTGTAGACCCATGCATGCCTAGTGTTTGTTGAAAGGACTTAGTAAACAAGTTGAGAGATGATATTAGAAAATTCCCCAATTATGTGTTCTTTGATACATGTTAAGCCTTTAATACATGCCAAGTGCTTAATGAGTAAATTGTGACATGATATTATGAAGTTTCCCCAATCATGTGCTATTCAATACATTCCAAGACTGATATATATGCGAAGTACTTAATGCAAGACCTTGTTGAATTGAGTATGATCTAATAGCATGTTTCCCCTATGCTATTATATGTCAATGATTCCTAACTGCTTAAAGTGATGCCTTAGTGATTGTGATGGTGAATATATGGTTGTGATTCCTAAATTCTTTAGTGATTGTGATGGTGAATATATGGTTGTGATTCCTAAATGCTTGAAGTGATTCCTTAGTGATTGTGATAGTGAATATATGGTTGTGATTCCTAAATGCTTGAAGTGATGCCTTAGTAATTGTGATATGAATATATGGTTATGATTCCTAAATGCTTGAAGAAATGCTTTGGTGATTGTGATGATGAACGAATGACCGTGGTTATGACTAGTCAAGAATGGTTATGTCTTACTTTTATATTATCGATTCTTGGGGGTATTTATACCCAACAATTTAGTTGCTATCTAGAGCATGTGTTAGTTTTCACGATAATCCCAGTTGGTCCATGATTCTCAAAACTCAGTGAATTATAGAACTCTTCATCCTTAGACAGATATAGAACTTAAGAAATCTTATTAATCTCAGTAATCTTAATAATCCCCATATCTTTAGTAATCTATCCTCAGTGTTATACTAAGCTCAGATCTAGTTATATTCAAGTGTTCAGTTCTAACCTCGATAGTGATCGAGTAATCTATTCAAACTCTATATCGTAAGTCATATACCGTGATTCAGTAGTATTCCGTTAGATATGGAACCATATGAATTCAGCTTAACTCAGTCAAATCAATTGAGAAATATGATCAGTATCAGATTTAGTTCAGTTTGTGTTCAGTTGGAAATTCAGTTCAGAGTCTTTTAGTTGAGAGTAGGACCTAGCACCGAGTGAGAGAAGGGATGGTGACTCCCTATAAGAGAGAGGTTGAGTCACTAGGAGAAATCCCTAAACTCCAGAACTGCATAGCCAGTGCAGGATGAGGGAGTCCCCATCAGTAGAGGTTGTCACCATTAGAGAGGTTTGACTATTATATTGCCTTAGGTTGACTTCCTGCGATTGTCATCCATTAGATAGGCTTGACCAGAGAGGTCTTTACCCATGTCACAGTATTGAAACCCTTCCAGCTAGGGTTACAGGTTGGACCCCACCTATGAAAGGTTGGTGCATATCGGTTAAGTAACTACTTCCCACAGTTACAGTTTCAATATCAATCTTCAGAAATTAGGACAATGAGGTACAGTCATCTATCTCAGTGAGGAACTTAGATAGTTTCATTGATTCATGACAATCCATTAGTTAGGCTTGGTCTCAGTTTAGTTGAGTATTCTTCTTATTAGATCCTAAGATCTCCCGATAGATAGGCTTGATCTCAGTCTCAAATTCAGTTGAGTATTCTTGTTATCAGATCCAAAGATCTCCCGATAGATAGGCTTGATCTCAGTCTCAGATTCTGGTGAGTATTCTTGTTGTCACATTCGGACCTGATCATTTTTTATCATTGATAATAGATTCCGGAGTCGTCCGTTAGAGAGAGGTTGATTTTCTATTTCGTCAGTCGAGAGCAGTGAACTCACAATTCAGTCATTTATGTGAGTATATTTAGTTAATCAGTTACCAGTATCAAATGATTCAGTGATTTAGTATCTCAATTTTAGTAGTGAGTTTACATGATAGTAAAGTGGTATCCGAGTTTCATTATCTAGGGTTGTGATGATTGTGATTATGGTTTGTGCATTCTTGTATGTGTTCCTGTTCGGTACTCTCATGATTATTCAGTTATGTAACTATTCATGCATGAGCCCTTGCATTTAGCCTTACCTCATTTGCATACTTGGTATATTTCCATACTAACACATTTGCGCTATGGTGTTTTATTTGACACCATAAGTCTAGAGGCACGTGATCTAGAGGTCCCTTAGTAGTTCATTCCTAGTCAGCAATAGTAGATGTAAAAGTGAGTCCTCTCTATTCGAGGATGATCCTTGTATTATTATTGCATCAGAATTTGTTTATTTTTAGTTGATGGAGTTAGTTGGCGACCTCTCCCATCAACTCCATAATTCAGAAAGTTAGAGGCTTTTTGGATGGATTTATTAGTATTCAGTTTTTAGTTTTGAATATTTATAGATGTGTTGAACCTTATGGCTTGTTTCTGCCTGTTTTTCCACATTTATTTTTAGATATTATGCAATGTTTAAGGTAAATATATCAGGAAAAGGTTAGCTTATGGTCCTTTGGCATCATAAGCACCGTGTAATGACTAGGGGGTAGTCTCGGGTCATTATATACACCTATATTCCATTTTCTTAACTTTCAGACCAATAGGGTGAAATGAGCCCAAGTGACTTAGGACCCAAACTAAGAGTCTTCATAGCCTAAAATTAATGTTCTAGAGCTTCTGGAATAGTCAAAATTGGCATACAAGATTGTTTAACTGAACCTTTTTCTCAATGGCCATTTGGAACCTATAAAGACTTCACAATAGAGAATTTACTCTAAAAAATAAATGAAGTGCTCGGTAACCAAACTGTCAGTCTCAGAAAGTCATAAATGACTTGGGATGCTATAGGAAAGCTTTAAAAATATGCAAAAATATGAAAAATAACTTAAAGGATCATTACAAAACTAATATCATATTATCACGTGTTAATAATAGATAAACGATAAAGTAGGGTTATGGTCACCTTGGTATTTCAATTATTTCCGGCTGTAGGTTAAGCAAGTTCATACTTATATTGTGGTTATAGAGAAATGTAGGTAAAATTTCCACCCAAGTGTTTTCCAACCTTCAAGGATAGATTCACTTTAATTTTCTCAAACTTAAAGTGATATGATAATTCCACATATTCTCCATGAGATTAATTAGGCTAAGGCATCAATTTATAAATTAGAGATTGAGAACAATAATTTCTTGTCACTATTGTCTTTTCCTATCAACAACTTCTTTGTTTAAGTAAGTTATGTTTTAAGGCACACTCTTAATTTAACAACCATAAGAATTTATTAAAATGAAGAGAATGTGATATAAAAGCAGCTTAAACATAAACTAAACAATCCATAGCATAAAATTTAGATTATTCCAAGGCCCCTAGAATCCTAGTTATGGAGATTTATCCACTCAGGATTAGAATTAACATCCAAGAAATCAAAGTATTCATACTAAATATTAAAGAATGTAAGATTTTACAAAAATGAACACTAATGGAATAATATTAGCCTCTCTTCTCTACTCCAAATGATGCATAACTTCTTCTCAAAATTGGGCTTAGGGTGTTTATAGATGCATGGTTTAATAACCCTCAAGCATGATGACTTAATTTAAAAAGAACACACTGCCTCGGAATGAAGGTTGTGCCACATAGCCCAACGCGTGGCCCAGGGGTTGACGTGCGAGGCCTCGCGTACACCCTAGGAGTTACAGCATGGGGTACCTTGTTCTAGCCTCC
The DNA here is from genome assembly GCF_002878395.1 of Capsicum annuum. NCBI lineage: Eukaryota > Viridiplantae > Streptophyta > Magnoliopsida > Solanales > Solanaceae > Capsicum > Capsicum annuum. The sequence continues at coordinate 97,104 of NW_025859642.1, forward strand.
AGTTAAGAAATTTTGCTCCCTTATTAAATCCTTTTCCCTCCATGGTCTTCCTATGTCTCCATTTGCCTCATTTTCTCCTGAAATAGTACTAATCATGTAGGTTTACTTGTTTACATTAAGAGAAAGATAAAACATACATATTATGACACTTTTCTCTAAAAACTTAGCTCAAATATGGGTAAAACATGGTACTTAGGTGTATAAATTCACCCAAGATCACCATCCCACACTTAAAGCTTTGTTTTTCCTTAAACAACTTCCTACTTTTTGCTCAGTACACAAGGCTCCACTATCACTAGTTAAAATAGGATACTCAAGTTAGTATCACATGACACACATAAACAGCAAGTCTTACTTTTAAACATGCCACATAGATCTATGAATAACCACTCGAAACCTCCTACCCTCAAGAATAGAATCTTTAAAATAAGTAAACTCATGCATATTCCCCAATCAAAAAATCACATAAAGTCTCAATTCGTCATTAAACATGACCCCCCACAACAAGAGAGCTCCCCCACATTACTCACCAAATGCAATTCATCACACAGTTTTGGGGTAAAGAAAAAAAAAATTCCACTCAACCTATAAAAGAAATCACATGCACATCGGATAACTCATAAGCTTGCTCCTAGTGTAATAATCCACTAATATAAGAATGCTAAGACATAGGATCAAGTAGGACGTTAATGGGTTGTAATTAAGCTAATGGACAGGTATGTACTATTTTGGATAGAAATAGTGACTAACTTCCCTAAATGCTTTAATACATCACATTATCATTGAGCTTGATTTCAACCAATGAGTTTTTCCACCGCTATCTAATTTATACTTTATTTTGTTTCGACCTTGTCTCCTTTAGTAATCTTGAATAATGAATTTAGGGAGTTTTTCTTATCCCACATGACTCATGCTTATAACTTTTACTCTTATTCCTATTATTATTATTTTTTCCCTTTTTCATTCATTAAATCCCATCAACCAACAACATAAAATCATGTATCACACCAATATCTACTATGTTGGATCTTCATTTTCACTTTTTTATTTTGTAACCTCTCACTCCTATTCTCTAAATTTTTCCAACTAAAGTGCTTAGGAGTTTTGGAATCAAATTATGGTTAACCAAAGAAAAGGAAATGGCCACATGGAGGCTACCAAACAAATAGGCTAAAGGCTTGAAAGGGCTTACTAAGATCATGTGCAAAAGGGTAGTTTTACATGGATATTTAGCATGATTGTCAAAGAAAGGCATATATTATCTCTGAAACCTTACATACTTCATTTTACTTTGCACACACACCGGGCATGTTCTAGAAACCATAATGTAAGACTGGACAAACAAACATTTTACTCACACATGGCACATGTTCATATCAAGGTGAATCCATGTTAGATTCTCAATGAAATAATGACATGAATTCAAATTTTAGCTAAAATTATACAAGAGTCACATAATTGAGCCTATATGTTACAAAAGTAGTCATCCATCCACCCATAACACATGCTTTCCACAACTTTTGGCATACTTGCGGCATACGGTCATGCAACCAATAAAAGCACCTGATTTTAATTTCATGGTAGGGTTCTGTGTTGCATCCAAATGCACACAAAAGTGTACACGATCGTACAAGTAATATAGGATTGAGAGTCTAGATATTATACCCACAAGGACTTGTCAATCAATTATTTTTCTAAATTAAATGGGTCCTTATTATTTATTCAAGAAGTAAAATCCACAAGATGTATTTATGAATTAACTAAACTAAAAATAATAATAATAATCATTATAGTAAAAGAAAATAACTAATGAAAAATTAACAAAGATATAGAGAAAATTTTATACGCAATCAATGAATGAATAGATCTAAGATTATGGATTCTCTAATAATCATGTCAATTATCAATTTCATCAAATTATTTGATTATCTAGGTATTGATTTATGAGGTTGACACTACTAGAAATTATCCCTATGGCAACGGTTCAAAAACCATTACAATATGTATATCAACCATCACCAAAGCTACAATATTTAAACAAATGTCCTATATATAAGTATTGCTAAAAAGCTATCACAACAACTAATGCGACGGTTGGTAGAAATCGTCGCCATAGAACAACCTATAGCAACAATTATTTTTTCTTTTTTTGGGACACCTCTTTTCACCTATAATGTCGGTTAATAACCGTTGCAATTGATTCTACTGTAATAATGTCAAAACATTGCAATAGAAGCTATTGCGACAGTTTTATAATTCTATTTCAATGATTTTTTCCTATCTATTGCAACTACTTTTAAAGCCTATTGCAACAATGTATTATTTTGTTGCAACGTTTTTTGACTACCTATTGCGATAGTTTTTTTGGCTTTTTGCAATTATTTTTGACTACATATTGCAACAATTTCTAATACTATCACAACGATTTATTGATCTATTGCAACGATTATTGCCACAGGGTGTAACTAGTTCAAATATCAATTGCAACAATTTATATAAAATAGTTACCCATATTGTAAATTTGCATTTACATAATAAATTATAATAAACAATTATATGCACATCACAAAACAAAATTTATTCATTAATAATCACATAATCCAAAATATGGAACAAATTAAACTAGTAATCTAAATACAAAAGAAAAATGTTAAATAAGTACCCAAATGATTAGTTAGGTTTTTACATAGTATCAAGTTCTAGTCGCAATAAGTTTCAACAAATCCAATATCAAAAATATGGATAATAGAGCATCTATCAACAATCCCAAAATCTTCTTAAGTAAGGTCAATGTCTTCATAACTTTTTTCATTTCTATATTTTGGACACCTACAAAAAGAGAATAAATAACAATCAAATAACTCAAAAGACTCAAACGATAGATTCACACTTTATAGTATGAGATTAGAAGCTATTGGATCAAAGACCATATAAATAATAGAGCGGTGATTATACCATAAATAAATAAAAATCATAAAGTATGGACATGAAGGACATTTAGGAACAACTAGGTACTATTCACGCTACTATAACTGACCCTTGGGTCATCCTTGGAGATTTTAAGTTGCCAAGGTGAATCAAATCCCCATTGGAAAGAGAAACAAAGTTTGAGCAAGTTTCATTTTTGTCACTGGACCAAGAACTTAATTTGCTTCTAGGCTCCCATAACAAATACTTGTTATATATGTAATGGATTTCTCAATATAAATAAAGATATGTAGTGCTACTATAGATGGAACAACATAGAATTTCATGTTTTAGATTCACAATATGAATTGCTTAATTCAAACTAGACCTATAAATAGTACTTTAAAGCAACATAAAGCTAAAAAAATACATTTTTGGACCTTCTTTTTGGATAAATCACTTTAGAAACTCTACTTTAGGAATCACACTACAAATCATTCCTATCAGCTAAACTGAAAATATATTTTATCTCATAAAACGGGTAATCAAAGTAAAACAAAAAAATATAAGGGATCATCATAATCTTAAGAGTGAAAGAAAAGAAAGTGGACTTTAGATTATGATAGGCTAGCACTTGGCATTCTGAAAATGCTTAAGTAGAGGTAAGATAGAATACTAAATGTTGGATTATGCTATATCCAGCATCCCTATTCTATGCCAAATTCATGAAAATAAATACCTTTCTATTAAAGTATTCTTTCTAAAACTTCCCTTGTCAAGTGATGTTTCAGCAAAAATGCATCCCTTTTTCTCCAGGGAGAAGGATGGCAGTCTGTCTTTTTCTTTATGTTCGATATAGTAAGTTCATATTATTAGAAGTTAAACTACCATCAACCAACATAAATTATTAGTTGGAAACTCAAAAGTGTGACTCAGTATATAACATTCCAATTTAATAATATAAAGTGTATCTTATATAAACTTCACCTAAATACATGTACTTTCAGATTAAGAAGTTAAAACAAATGGAAGACTTGGTTGTATTTCATCCAGAAATTAAATGAACAATATTCACACAAGTAAAACAATATATATGATAAGAAAGAGTTATATGGAAGATCTATATATAAATGAATTAATTCTACAATAAAGTTAAAGTTAAGGGGAGGGAGGGAGATCGTGAGACGAGAAAAGGGATACATAATAATTTGAAGGCAAATAACACCCAAAAATCAGTTAGAGACTAGATTATGAGTGCATGTTCATTTAAAATATCAATTCTTGCGTATTAGAATAAGAGTATATAGTGTTTCACCTATCAAGTAAAAAAAAATAAAAAGGACACACAACTTTGTCTAAAATGAATATTCCCAATGGGGCCCTTGTGCAACATGCTGATTGCGCTAAGTAACTTAAAGTGGTTGTGATTTCTCTTGTTATAATTACAGAAGCTAATACTAGAATTTAAAGAAAAATAGATTGGACATTAGGAAGTGCAACTTGGTTTCTCATGTATAGAGCTCTAGAGGCCTTGTTTAGATGACCAGGTTGATCAGATCATTCCCCAATCAATAAAAAAGGAAGAGAAAAGGATGAGAAGAATAAGAAGAAGAAATGGAGACTGAAATTGATTGTTACTAACAATAGATCGATGATTTATTGGTTGAATAGCAACCTCTTCTCCCAAAAAATGAACATTGAATCTTAGCATATTTGGATCAAGTGTTAATCCTGGATTTAAACGCTATAGTAATGCAATGATGTTCATTGTAACATCTCTTTCAATGACATATCTTTAGCATTGAATTTTTCCTGCATTCTTTATTGCATCCGCTCTTCCAATTCATCCAATCTATTTTCTAGCAGTTCAATAGCAATATTAGAAGAGGGCCCAGAATCACTTGCTTTTTGTTTCAAAAGAGACTTGGTAACCCTGCATTCGTATAGCTTTACTTGACCATGATGATCAAGCTCCATAACAGTTGTGAATGCATCAGTTGATTGACTTTCATTTTCAATTTCTTGAGTTTTTACTCTCTCTATTTCAACCTACAAGTTAGATTCAAGAGCAATTTAATTTAGTTGATTCAATATTTAAGAAATAACAAATGGTCTTGATCAATTTTAAATTAGAAAATTTCATACTATTTTTTTTGTAATATCTTCAGATGAGTCCTTATATACTCGGTTAGGATTCCTTCTTTTAGTAGCCACAAAGAATTCCTTATTTGATAAAGCGCCAAAATTTTCCTTCCTTTTTTCCTAGTTACATGCAAGTCCACATTAAAATATTTCCAAGTAAAGTCAACAAGTTCATAATAATAATATGACAAAACATCAAACCTCGCAGATTAGAGCAAAAATTATTTTGCCAACAGTGTGCGGATACTTAAACTTTTTTGAATTATCTTTGTTAGTGATGGACGCATCCTGTAAGACAATATTTATGAATAAGTTTTTAATAAAAATATTAGGGAAATGAAGGATTAAACAAATAAAATTTAATGTCTTATATTGAAAGAAAGAACAATGTAAAAAGGAATGTCAGGCATTGTGATTTCAATGATAATAGCATGAAACAATAATATAATAGTTGTCTGTATTGATTTATACCTTAGCTTCTTCAGAATTTCAATACGTAAGGATATAATCAAATATAGATTCTAAAATAGTGCCAGGACTATTTTTCATTCAAAGTTCATCATTGGCACAGGCATAAAAGTGTTTTTTCTTACACCTAGACTTACACCCTCCAAACGCAACATTAATTGATCTCATAGCCCAATCTTTCTAGTTGTTTGGAATGTCATATTTCTCCTATAATTTGATTCAATTGGGTTAGTGCAAAAACTATGAAAAACTTTCAAGCAGAAATCAAAATAGTGAGAACTTAGAACCTGGATATAGCTCCACATATCATAGTGTGTCTTCAACTTTTTCAAAGTAACATTAAGAGGACAATATGCCCCATTCCTTACCAATGTGCCAAAAAAGCTGCCAAACTCAGTGATCGCTGCTTTAGTTGGACAAATAGGTTGTTTCAACCCATTTAGAACTATCAGTTAAAGATCACTCTGTCCATGTACTACTTGAATCTATGTAGCACCTCATTTTATTTTTTTCATTGAAGGGCCTACAATAATATGAATAATAAAATTACTAAAATGCAGATAATTTTTAGAATAGAATGAACTAATATATATATATATACATATATATATATATATTCTGGACTTCTCCAAATTTTTCATTTTCTTCAAATTAGAAAGTTGTGACTGATCTTGCTGCACTTGTTCAACTACTGGTTGTGATGCACGGGTAGTGGACTATACCAATTCTTGTTGCACTTCTCATCTATTATTGCTACAAGAAAGATAGAATCATGAAAAACCTACTGCACTTGTTCTGCTGCTTGAGATATAACTGGACATTATTTGACTTCCCCTCTGCTTTTGATTTTATTCTTTTGCATTTATGTAGCCTGTATTCTTCTTCTTGTGTTCTAGTATCTATTTGTTTCGTAAAGTTGTTAGTGATCCAACTGAAATAAAGTTCTTAACTTTTTGATGATTTCTTGCACACCCTTCTTGATTCATGATTTTTCAAGTCATTGTAAGTTCAAAAAAATATCAAATAGGTCCACACTAAGTCCAAATAACACATTTCCACTAAAGAACAACAAAAAGCAAAAGCAATATTTTTGGAATAGAATTTCTACATGTAATGACCTCCTGAAGTTTAATACCAAAAGGGGAAAAATAATATTAAGGGACCTGATCAAGTAACCAAGATATGACAGAACAAAAGTACTATCAGAACAAAAGTACAACATTAGAAACATAAACAACAACAAAGATAATATATGTCCTAACATATTTGTAGCTCCCGTTATAGTGGAGTTCACCATTGAATAATTTCCTAGACATGATTTATTCAGAAACCATGATATTTTAGGGAAACCACTACCAACACAAAAAGTACTACTAGAAAGGAATTCATATTATCTACTATCACTCAACAAAGAACAAAATTCTAGCACTAGGTTTGTTGTTATTTTGATGCTTCATTTCTCTTTGCTCTTTTGTTCACTCAAATATTTAATTTATCAAACGTTTAGATTTACTCTACTTGTTAGCTTATGCATCCTTCAAAACCCTATAGTATTTCTAATTCTATTTCGTCTTATCTGATTGTGAAATTAGAGGTTATTCTTATACAACAACCCTTAGTGAAGAAATGAGAAGAGAAAACAAAAGACAACGCCTTCACACACACATAAATTCTGGATGCAAATGAACTGTAACCATGTAGGATCAAGTATAAATATGCTATTTCAATGTTAGTAGAAGCATATATGGATAGAGAGAGTAAAGAGAGACCACATACCTATGAGAAATAAAATCTGTAGGGAAATGGTTCCAAAGATACTTAGAATCAATAGAGAGAGCCACCTGTTTCATCATCCAAAAGAAAGTTTTCACAAACTAACAGATGGAAGATCCAATTATAGTATAGTGTATATATAATTACTCATGTTGCATATAGAAGCAAGATAACCATTCTGTGTGAACTTTAATATTTCACTCCTAAAGGTGGTTGATAATAAGTGTTTTAATATGTTATTTTTTAAACTTTTAAGTAATGAATACACTATTTTAAATCATAACGAATAGAATTCTTGTGTCAAACAAAAATATCAAGTGTTACAGACATAAAAGATATCAAGTAATTGGACAACAATGTAAATAAACAAATGATATTGTGCTAACACACACAAGCTCTTACAAAATATTCTACCAAAGTAGCATACTATAAATGTAAAGTAAATTTTACAATGTTAGACACTGATTTGCATCATCTTAAATTCACCCTTGTGTTACAAAGTACTAACAAAAGAGAAAATATTACACAGAAGAAAAATGAACAGAAAAAGCACAGAAACAAGATTGTCTTCCAACTGGTAGTTTCTATTATACACTGCTCTCACCATCCCCACCCCTGTCTGATACAACCTATACTCAATGGATTCAACTAAACTAATATTTTCCATACAAAATATAGATATATGCTAATACTTGTTCAAATAATGTGGTGTTGTTTCCTGCTTTTTAGGTTCCTCAAATGGAAGTAGAATACTTCCCTCCCAAGGTAGATGTGATTTTAACGAATGAGGCTCAAATATATTTTTACATAATAGTCTTGGGGAACATTGGTAAGTTAATATATTGGGGACATTACTTGAACAGTTAGATTTGCTGTTTGAGTTCTTAATTTGTTATATATTATAGAAGGATTTTTTAGAAGATATCAATTGACGTGAACAAGTATGTATAGAACTCAAAATCATTATATCCATTTTATATATTAAAATTCAAATACATTAGCTTAACTTATTTTTGTGAAACCTGTCCATAAACAATTCTTTGGAAAGGATATTGCCGAAGAGTCATTTAGGGAAATAGGTGTTTTACTTGGAAGACCACAACTAAATGTTGTTAATATAACGGAAATACCCAAAATTTCATGCCTTAGCATAAAAAATTTATTGAACATTCTTTGAGACAATCTAGAAGATGAATGAATTATAATCATACATCTCGTTCAAGTTTGTGTAAAAGGATATAAGAAAATTATGCTACACACAACTATGAATGTTCATCGAGACAATATAGAAGATGAACATTCATCAATACACAGTAAAACTAAAATAAAGCAGAGAGACTAACCAAATTAAAATCGAGACTAAAAATTAGGTCAAAAGTCATTACCTTAATCTAATGTCAAAATTGAGAGCTCTTAATGGATTTGTATACCTAATGAAAAAATTCAGATCAATTGTCAAATAAATATACAATATTGTTTTAAAGAGATGACAAAATTGATTTGGAAGCAATAGAAATTTGGAAAAATAGAACCGCCAATAAAATACCCATGAACAACAAAGTATAATTTCAGCAAAACAATACTGACAATCGATAAAATTCAGTGAAAAAAATAAATGATAAATATCAAATATTAACAAATTTAAGAAAAATAAATTAAAAAAACCTCATATAAACAACAAAATAAAGCTCCAAGAAGTATTCAAACAAGCAAACTCAACAACTTTACTAGTTAATTCGTTAATATCAACACTTGAACTGAAGGTACACAGTGACAATTAACTTACACGATCAGCGAAAGTAAGAGACGATCGAGAAAAAGTGTCGACAACAGATTATGCCAAAGAATTTAGACTATTTTAGTTGAATCTATTAATGTTCGCCATTACCTTTCTAATGCTTATAGAATCAATTGTTGTTCGATGGTCAAGATTGGTGTTTCCTTTTCTTTGTTTGTCTGAAATAGGGTTCTATTGAGAATCGAAAAAATAAGCTTTTGTTCTAAGGGTTTTCTATTGAGAAAGAAATCAATGTTTTAATAAAATGAAAGATATTTTGACGGACTTGTGTGAAACTTTAGGGAGGGAAATTTAAAATAATTTTTATATCTATTGCAACTATTTATTTTTTTAGTAAGTGTCGTGATAGATGTTTTTTGGCAATGAATTTCATTAGTGTTGATACATATACCTATTGCAATAATTCATGTTAAATAGCAACAGTCATAGCACAAAATCTTAATAGCAGAATAATTATTTTTAGCAACGGTTGAAACCATTGCCATAAATAGTCTATAGCAATGCATTTGCAACCGTCGCTAAAAAGTTCGATACCATAGACCCGATTTCTAGTAGTATGATTATATGATCATGGTCTTTTGAGCCTATAATCATCTATCCGAATTGACCTCACAACTACATCGTTGAGCAAGGATGTGATAACCCAAAACTAATGCATTTATATATCTTCTCATTTTGTAACCAAGTAAGACGATTTAGGTATATTCCCACCCTAGTCACAAATCAATTAATTATTTTACTAAAGTAAAGATCTTACTCCCTATATTCAATATTTTATCTCACCAATTCTCCATTCGGGTTCACAATAAGAATATAGATTTATTGTAGTGGTAGCTAAGCATTAAAATAGTAATCTCGAGAATATAAGAACAACTATGTTAATAACATAAATCAAATTAAGTAATTACTAGACAATCATGTTGTCAACTACCATCATCCTAGAATGAGACGTTCAATTCCACATAGACATGGAATAATTACAACAAATCATCCAAAGAAAAATATAAAAATAAATAATAAAGGATAAGAAAAGATAAAAGCAATATTCTCCTTCATCCACAATGGCTTCTAGCTCTCTCTAGATCAAAAGTTATGTAAATACTGAGTTTGTGAATATTTATAGGTTTAGGAAAAAGACCCAAAAAAAATAACTGAGTCTAAAATGGACTAGAACAAATAAAAGTAGACTACATGGAGTTTGCGTGGCATTCCATTAACGTGGCTAACCATTGGCAGCGAATTTCATTTGAAATTCAAATGTCACTTTTTAATATTTTTTAAAATTTATTCAATTAAGCTGCCTGCTTGATTTTCTTGTATAATCTCTCATCTTTAATTCGTTTTAGCTCCAAATCTCTTCATCTTCACATCATTTTAACCATAGAAATTAAAATATAATATTAATCACAATTCATGAAATCAATGCTCAAAAAATACAAATAAAAATACTAAATATTAGGTAATAATGACTAAATATATATAATTTTAGCCTAACATCATTTTACCTTCTACTCTCTACACATGACTAATTTTCTCTTAAGACGGGCATCATCCATCCATCATTTAGAAAAACACTTAACTATGACTCTATTTCACACATCCTAATCCCAAAATAAAAGAAAAGATAAAAATTTAGTCTTATTCAGTTCAAATGGACTATACTCAAGAAAAGAACCAAAAACAAAAGACAAGGAATCCAAAAGCAAAACAATTAAATACCAATAGTAATAACAATAAGTACTCCTATGAAATCAAAACAAGTCAACAAAATTTGAGTTATTACTTATTATAAACCAAAATAACAAAGAAATCCTATCATAAGCAGTCTGGGAAACACTCCAAGGACACTTTCACCCCACCCCAGACTTAAAATAAAGCATTATCCCTAGTGCAGGCAAAATAAGAACAAAATAACGGGTAAAAGAATTTCCTTGGACTAGTAATCCTCTTCTTCCACATCGGGACTCATACATCCTGCCTCATAATCCTCAGCATAAAAATCAACCTCAATATCAAAATACACCAATAATAGATCATCATCGGTTGGGACGTCATCTTCAACTAACTCACTGAAAGTATATCCCATAGGACACATAGCTATGGCATGCTCATTCATTAGGTAATCATAGTCCAACTGGTGAAAATCCTCAGTGGTAGGTGTTTGAACGCCATTATCTTAGTCAGTTTTGTCATGCCATGTAGGTGGCAGAAAAAACTATCATCTCGTAATTCCTCTCAACAGCAGTGAGGGCTTGAACCTGTCTAGAATCAGGCTTCCTAACCTTTGTAATATCAACCCCTCTTAAATTTTGAGGTGGCCTGTATTCTATAGGGTCCTTCTCGACCTCATTCTCTCATAAGAACTTGTTTAAAAGGCCTCCAAAATTAAATCAAACTTTATTTTGTACCCCAACCTTGCGCATAATTACATGGATCACATCCCCAATATTTATCGGAACATCAGTAATAAGAGCATAAATAAGACATAGTCAATCATGAGAGATTCTAGCAAAGTGGGACCTTAGAAAAAGATTAGCACCAAAAATACTCAACCAAATACATTCCTTCTTGTTTAGAAAACATAAGGGAAAGTTTTGTAAAATCCCTTATCTTGATAATGCTCCCAATGAGCCATAAAGCATGAACGAATTAATGTGTGAGTTATAGCTCTATAAGTTGGCCAACTATATAGATCTCGTCATCTAAAATGATTTGCCTCCGGTATGCCAAGAATAAAGTTTAGTGCCTCGACAGTCAACTTCATAATCTGCCCGCATATCCTTTCACATTTCCCCAAGTATCAGGGAACCAATTAGCATAAAATTTCGTCACTAGATCGAAGTAGCACTTGCGTCATATCCTTATCAATTATTTTGGTAGATTGGTACTGCTGGTTCCTTATTGTCTTTTTACCATTGGACACCATCTTTCTCTATCCATTTTACACCAAACCTTCTACGAGCAATTTGAGAAGCCAACGGGAGCTAGATGTACCTCCCTTAACTTTACTCCATATGTGCACACTTTTGTAATTGTTGGGAGCTAGATGCAACTCCCTTAACTTTGCTCACCTTTGGTGTATATTTTCTGTAACAACCACCGGTACCAAGCATTAGCAATATACTACATTGCTAGCTATAATTAAGAGGGGGAGGTCGAAGGACCACCCACACTTAATTTGTTAACCAATATAACTCAAGTGACGCCATCAGATACTAAAACTTCACTGACACACAGATTGGGAGGGCATATTATTATAGTTAAAAACTACATTATAACATTGTAAGTGGCCTCTAAGAATCTCACCATTATGGAAAAACCAAAACCAACTCACCAAAAACAAAATAAACTCAAAAGAAATAAACACAAGTTAATCTTAATGAAAAACATGCCATAACACTTCAAGTTTGCTCACAAGAATGACACATAAAATTGAATAGAAATATTCAATCATACCAACATTCAATTGTACATATTGAACCCATAAAATGTCAAAATAACTGAATAATTCAAAACATAAATAAATTAAACACACCCACAAGCTTTACTATCCATAATTATGGAGTTAATCCTTCAAAAAAATACCAAGAAATAACTTTTTTACCATATGACCTACAGTCTTATACACTTCAAAGAAAACCCACTAATTACTAGCAACAAAACATTATAAATAAGAAAGTAGAAAAAGAAACATGCCTTGGAGTTGAGAACTAAGAAAAAAGATAAATTTATGTGGATAGATGTTGTATCACAAGTTTAAGAGGGTATTTAAGGATGATGTGATGCGATTTAGGGTGAAAGTATGGTGAAAAATAGAAATTTGGTGTTTGGGGGTATATATGTAATGAGACCGGGTCGAGTTAACCTGATTAATTTTTAATTGGAGAATTTTTTATTATATAAAGTTGCGGAATGATATGTATCAGTATGAGGAGAGGGAGGTTGTGCATCGCGGTTAGCTTTACGTGGGTGAAACATTGGGGGTTGCTGGTAGAGGTACAGTGTGAAGGTTGATGCAGTCTTTAGGGGTTAATAGTGTGGGGTTTGAGGATATGTTTAGGGGTTGAATTGTGGTTAAGGTATGGGTTTTACTTCATAGAAGGCACTACTTGGGTTAAATAATAGTGGGTCACAGGGAAGGGTGCAACGCGAGGGGTAGGACAAAGGGGAAGAGTTGCAATGAAGGTTGCACTATTTTGCCCCAAAAACTTACCATACAAAATTTGTATTCATACCCAACGGATTATTCAACCAATTTCAGCTCCACAACACTCCCAAATACCTACAAAACAAACAAGTTTTATTTATAAAGGTGGGTTGCATCCACCAAGGACCGTAGTCTCAGTCGGGGCTCGACGCTTGTTTTTGTATCTCTGTTTTTCTTATTCTTTTATTTTTTTCTTGAACATAGGACATATACTAATATAATACAATCATTTGTTGCCTCCCGTAAAATTCCCAATTTAACGTTGTGGCATGACATAGCTATCTTGATTACTCAGACTTCACCAAGATATATTGACATCACCATCTTAAATTCTTCTTCCTGACAAAAATATTGTTTGATGCATTGTCTATTAACTTATCAAGATTACCATATCTATTATCAAGCCCTACATCTCTAGATGCAAACACTTGAGTTGCCTTAAATGGGTCGGATTACTTTGATTTCAGCTTTCCTAGGAACAATTTGAATTTTAAGTTAAATAGTAAAACTGAATCCCCAACTTGGAACTCTTTGTTCTCAATACTTTAACCATGGTATAGTTTTATTCCCTCTTTGTAATGGCTAGACATTTATAAGCTTTAAGACAAAACTTATCCATTTTATTCAACTGATCCAATCTTAACTCAAATACTTTCTTTTAACTCAAGTTTAAATGCTTCAACACCCATAATGCTTCATACTCCAATTCCACTGGAGAATGATATGACTACCAAACACAAGTTGGTATGGTGACATACCTATTGTAGTTTTGAAGGCGATGTGGTAAGCCCATAGAGTATCATAAAGATTTCATGACCAATCACCACAGTTAGCATTCACAAACTTTGTCAAAATCATTTTAATCTCTCTTGTTAGGCATTCATCTAGCCCGCTTTTCTAGGAATGATAAGAAGTAGCCACTTTATGTTGCTTAACACCATATTTTGCCAATGCAGCCTTAAAAACCTTATTATAGAAATATGAACCCCATCTTTAATAATTGTATATGTCGTACCAAAGTAGGAAAAAATGTTATTTTTAAAAAATAGTACCACCATTTTAGCCTCATTATCAGCTAATGCCATAGCTTCAACCCATTTGGATACGTAATCCACATAAACTCAAATGTACTTGCACCCATAATAAATCATGAAAGGGCCCATGAAGTTATTACCCCACAGATTAAACAATTCAACCTCTAGCATGGTTGCATAGGCATTTTCGAGTGCTTAGAAATTGATACTTGTTACTTCCATTGATCACAAGATTTAATGAACTCATAATCATCCATAAATATGTTGTCTAGTAATAATGACTCTAAAAAATTTTCTGAGTTGTGTGGTCACCTATATTATATCCTTCTACTGGAAAAAACTGACACTCTTGCAAAATCTCAAGAATCTCCTCTTCGGGTGAACACTTTCAAATTATATTATCTACACACATAAGAAATAAATAAATCTTATTCAATAAATACATGTTCACATCATGGAGGAATTTCTTTCGCTGTTGATAGCTTCCCTCTACAATAATATCGCTCACAAAGTAGTTTTCAAAGTCAAAAACCAAGGAATAAAATTGAGGGTAACGGGAAGGACTTGATTTTCTAGGAACGAATCATTAATCTCAAGTTCCTTTCTTTCACTTCCTTCATTCTCCTATCTGGATAGATGGTCAACTACTTGGTTCTCACAGCCTTTTCTATCTTTCACTTTCTTTGAAATCAAAATCTTATAACAGAAACACCCATCGAATCAACTGGGGTTTGGCATCTTAATTTGCCATCAAATATCGCTATTCTTTGTGGTTAGTATGCATCACCACTTTGGTCCCCAACAAAAATTCTCAAAATATCTCAAATGCATAAATTAAAGTAAGTAGCTCTTGTTCAATGATAGTGTAATTTTTTCAAGCTTTATTTAATGCTTTACATGTATAATATATTAGATAAAACAACTTCTCTTTCTTCTACCTAGAACTGTACTAAGGTCCACTCTATTTGTATCACACATTATGTTAAAGTTTTTGGACCAATCGGGTGCAATCATGATATGTACTTCCACCAACTTCTCCTTGAGTCATTTGAGTGCATTCAAGAACTCCTAATTCCATTCAAATTTAACTTCCTTCTCCATCAATTTGCCTAAAGGATTGGAAATTTTTTAGAAGTCTTTGATGAACCACTTATAGAATCTCGTATGACCCAATAAACTTCGCATCATTTTTATCAAAATAGGTGGTGGTAACTTTTAAATAACTTCAATTTTTTGTCTATCCACTTCAATCCCTTTAGTTGAGATCTTACACGCCAACACTATGCCTTCCTTGACTATAAAATGGCATTTCTGCCAATTGAGTAACAAGTTAAACTCTTCACATTGCTACAGTACATGACTCATATTGGTCAAACAATTATCAAATGAATCTCCAACCATCAAAAATTCATCCTTAAAACCCTCTAATGTGTCCTTAACCATGTCAGAGAAAATCAATATCATACAGCTTTGAAATATAGCTGGGGCATCGCATAACCCAAATGGCATCCATTTGAAAGAAAATGTCCCATATGGGCATGTGAAAGTAGTCTTTTCTTGATCCTCAGGTTTGATGGATATTTGGTTGTACTCAGAGTAACCATTCAGAAAGTAGTGCCAACCCCTTCAAACTAATCTATCAAGTATCTGATCTATAAAGGGCATTGGGAAGTGGTCTCAGAATGTCCACAAACTTCAACTTTTGATAGTCAATACATGCTCTCCACCCTGTCACTTGCCTAAGAGGTATCAATCATTATTTTCATTTGCTACCATAGTTATTCCTCTTTTTTGGTACACATTGGATAGGACTTACCTATTTGTTGTTCGAGATTGAATACACCACTCCTGTATCAAGCCATTTAATTATATCTTTCCTTGACACCTCTTGCATAGGTAGGTTAAGCCTTCTCTGATGTTTAATAGAAAGTATAATATCTTCTTTCAACTAGATTTTGTGAGTACATATGCCTTGTGGAATACCAATCATATCGGCAATTGTCTACCATATGGCTCTCTTGTACCTTTTTAATATCTATACAAGTGCTTCAACCTGATACTCTACCAAGACAGCTACCATAATCACTAGCAATGTATTTCTCTATCCCAAAAATACATATTGATGATGACCTGGCGACTCTTTCAACTCCAACACGAGTAGTTCTTCAATGAATGGTTTAGTAGCCAATGTTGGTCTATTCTTCAAGTCCAAATATAACTTCTTTGGGGTATATAAATAAGAACCCATTATAGTCAAAGAACAAATTATTTCATCATACTCTTCAATTACCTTGCTATCAAAGTTCATTAACACTGCTACGAAGGTTTCAACAACAAAGTTTTCTATAACAGGCACCACTAGATCAACCTCATCAACAACATCAATAATAGAGACTATACTCATCTCTCTTAGTTATTTCATAATATGGCAAACATGAAAATTGACTTATTTATCATTGAGTTTAAACTTCAGTTCATTTCTTTTGATTTCTACTAGTACTCTCCTAGTGGCTAAAAATGATCTACCTAATATTATGGGTATCTCAAAGTTAACTTCACAATCAAGAATTACAAAGTCTGAAGGAAATATAAATTTGTTTCTTTAACTAGCACATCATAAAGAATACCAACTGGTCTCTTACCAGAATGGTCTTCCATCAACAAGAGTTTAGAAGTCAATTTAGGAGTTTCTAAACCCAACACTGACAAATTGCCAACGACATGAGGTTGATACTTACTCTTAATCACAAAGTGCATTAAAAAAATTAAAAGCCCCTATCATACATGGTATAGTAAATGCTCCTGGATTGAATTTAGTTTGCTCTAGTGATATCGTTGCAATGGCACTGCAATGATGAAAATTGTCCACTAACTCACACCTAACTATTCTCTTCTTCATGATTAGAACCTTCATAAACTTAGCATATCCCAACATTTGTTCTAAAGCCTCAACAAATGGTACCGTTATTGATAATTGATAACTATTTGAACATATCCATGAACTTGATATTCTTGCAATCTTCCATATTCTTCTTAATCCTTTGTGGGAATGGAGGCAGTGGACTAGGAATTTTGGTTAGAGGTGCTTCCGCCTTCTTCCCTTTTTTATGCCCTAAGTCATAAGCACTTTTTACCTTAAATATTAATATCTACTCTCTTCTCACCCAACTCTCCTAGATTCTCAGACCCTGTTGGTGTATTATCCATCACTGTATCATCTAAAAAACATCATCAACTTGTGGGTTCACCATCAGATGTGGTTCCAGTAACATTCTACCACTCCCAGTGGTAATAGATATATATATGCCATCATTTCTTGGATTCTGTACCGTATTATTAGGTAACATTCTATATTTTCTTTGTTTAAATGTAGTTGATAATTTGTTCATTTGATGCTCCAAATTCTTAATAGAGATAGAATAGGAGTTAACTAATTAAATCATGGTTTATAGATCACCCTACATTCCTTGACACCTACATCAGTTGACTCCATCCCTTTAAAAACTTAGCCATCATGGATTCCATAGACATCTTTCAAAAATCATTGGTCATATTGTCGTTGTTCCTATGTGGAATGTAAGTCAGCTTCAGACACATTTATTTTTTCAATTCCGTTGATCACTACTCTATAACCATCTTTGTCATAATAATTCTCCATGTAATAGTTTAGAACTTAGTTTCCTTAGTCATCAGCCTAGAAACCCCCTGGTTATTCAAATAATTGGCCTACTCCTCAGAATTCTATTCAGCTGCCCTAGAATGATACCCAACTACTTTGACCTTCTCTGCATTACCTAAAAATAAATACTTAGTGAGGAAGTCCATTTGTATTCTTATATGAGCCATATCCTGCTGATGTTCCTCTTCTCTTCAACATGTTCCGCCAACATACCAACTAAATAAGTGTTGCTTGCTACCTCAAACTTCATGGTATTTCAAGGTCTACTTGTCATTATTAGACTATCTAAAATCTTAGTAGCCTCAGTTAAAGTGCAATCCATAAAAGCTCTTCCAACTACGTTGTCCATTGTTGGTTTTGTGTTTGAGTTCAAAGCCCTATAAAATATCTCCATCAAGTGCTCATTAGTCATCTTATGATTTCGGTCCTGAATTAATTTCTTATTAAATCTCATCCATATTTAATAAAGGGGACTCATTAGGCAGTTGCCTAAAGTTACTGATCTCATCCCTCAACTGTAACATCATGGATGGCGAAAAAAACTTTGGTAGGAAAGCTCCTTTTAGTTGCCTCTAATTTGTTATAAAATCGGATTCTAGATCAATCAGCCATAGAGTTGTCTTGGAAATAGCCTCAAATGATCGCATTCTGTCCGACTCCAAGAGAGTCAAACGAATTACAAATATTGAAAAAATTCACAAAGTGAATATTTGAATCATCACTAGTGACACGACTCGAACCAGGGGGCCTTGTCATAATGGGCATCGTAAGTTCATCAAAGATCGGGGACCACCACCATTACCCAACCCAACCCACCTACGCACATCTTGAGTTAGATGAATCCGAAACGCATAACAAGATAGCATGTAAGCATAACCCGAGACTCTAGGATAGGTCTATAACATGACCAACCCAAACAAGTCCCACTATCCAATTTCCAACTAATAACCGTTATCGTATCAAACCGTGAACAAAATGAATTCCAATATAAATATATAATACAAAATAAAAGAGGATGGAACAATCATAAATTCAGTCCAATGATATCGGCCCCAATACCAATGCCAATACTAAGGCTTAAACCAATATTGATCCCGCCCATTCCAACCCATAGTAGTCACACAAGCCTCTAACCAAAAGAAAAATATAATTCAATTGGGACATGCCCCAAACCATAGCCAAAATGCATAACCATAATATAAACCAAGTATGTAAAGATATCCATGATGTGAAATGGAGCCTTCCAGAATATGGAAGCTCACCACTTCAATCTAATAGATGATTCCTAATCCGATCACTAAGCAGGAAGAGTAGAGCGATCGGTTCCTGCATCGTGTGGGGATACAACCTATCAAAGATGGGTTAGCAGGTTAAGTCCAGCATAAACTTAGGATAAGGATAAAATAATGCCATCAAGAAAAATCAAGTAAACTAACCATGTGCATACAACCCCCCACCCAATATATATAACAACATGCCGAGATAGGGAGTTGGGTTAAGAATGTATTTAAAATCATTAACCTGGGTATGTGTAGCTTAACCATCCTAGAACTACCCATGGTCTATATAGGTCTAGTGTAGCCCACTAAACAAGCCCCGATGCGTGTAGCCTCACTAACAAAGATACCATAAGAATAAGGATTCCCATGTACCCTTCGCTCTCTATGATACATATGTATAGTGTACTTAGAGGATTCCTATGTACCTCATAGTATCATATATGATCTCTATGACCAACACTCATGTAAGCAAACATGAGTTTTCAGTGTCCTTCCATTGGACTAGCACCTTAACAATTAGATATCACACCCTACCATTATTGCCCAATTAAAACCATTACTATCCAACCAAACTATTATTCCAGTTTTATTAACAAAGGCTATGAGTAGTGGTTTTGTCATACTGGCTATAGCTTGCAAGAAATGTCCTTAGCAAACCTTTTTATGTAAAGGGATTCCTATGTACCCATAAATTACATTATCCAGTTAACTTGGGGAAATCTCGTGTACCCCACAAGTGTTCCATTATTATGTTAACTTGGGGATTCCCTTGTACCCTACAAGGAATTTTAATTAAACATAACCTTGACCACCAAACCTTACCATTTAACCATTTAAGGTTCCAATACCAAACCACACCATGCAATAGTTCCATTCAAAGTCCAATAATATAGTAAAAGTTTTATCATAGGCATTTTATCAACCATATAGGGCGCATAGTGTTTCCAAAACCATATCCAATTACCAATTAACCATTCCAATGAAAGCAATTGTCCAACCCACCATTGAAGCACGTAAATACATAATTAAAACATGGAAAAACCATAACCAAACAATTAATACCAAAACCACAACATATATTTGAAAACCCAAAACCATACATATATTTATACCATAAAAACATTGTATAAACATGCCTTTAGTTGGAACTAACAATGAGCGAGGAGTACATGCCTTCGATTTATGGAGATGGTGGAGACAAATCACCCAAACAAGCCCAAATTTCTTCTCTAGATGAAACCCTAGCCTTTCTATACCCAAGAGCCTTAGAGAGATTTATAGAGAGTTTATAAGTGTTTAAGATTAGAATAATAGGGTAAATAACCTCCCAAGTGTGATATAAGTCATAGGGCCTTAATAGGTTAAGTGGGGAAATGTCCAGATTACCCCTAAATTAAACTACTTAAAAGTATCGTCAGATGGTATGACTCACCTATACCAGTTGTACCCCCCAATACGAGTGGTACCCACCATTCGTACCTAAGGCCTCCCTATTAGACCCAACACTGTCCACCATACTACTTACCTAACCCAAGTCATACCTAACCATACGACCAGTACCCCTAAACTGTATCCCTAGTAGAATAGAATCAAAGGAGGTTTGATCACTGTCTATCATACAAGTCAATAGTACGACTCGTACCCTATCTTACTGCTTATGGTGAGACACACGTACTCAAATCCAACTTACATTACTGAGTCTCAAATTATGTGAAGTCAAAACCTACACCATACAATCCATCACAAACTATACGACTCATTCCACCAAGTCGTACCCATTCTAGAAACTAATCCAACCCACCAACCACCCTTTGTTAGTGTAGGACCAAGCCTTACCAACTGTACCCTAATATAAGTCCTCTACCCCCTAGTTGTATCTTGACCAGAAATAAGAAATCTAGGAAATTTTCTTAAGGTCCAAAACCCAGGGTGTTTTAGTCTCTCCTATTAGGATCATTCATCTCCTAATGAAAGACAAGGTAAGTCAAACACAAGTACGATTTATTTGCATTATAAAATATCAATCCAACCTTCAACTAAGTTAGAAAACAAAGGTGCAAGGATCTATTCTAACCCTTAACTAAGTTTGAAAATAAAAATGTGATCAAGAACATATACCCTCCATATAAATATCCGAAGAAGAAATTAAATGCGGATATTTGGACTTCATGTCCGCTTCCACTTCCAATGTAGCATCTTCTACCTTATGGTTCCGCTATAGAACCTTAACCGAGGCCACATCCTTAGTCTGTAATCAAAAAACCTGTCTATCCAATATCTCAATCGGGACCTCTTCATAAGATAGAGAATCCGAGATATCCATTCCTTCTAAAGAAACCACTAAAGAAGAATCACCAAGATAGTTTCTTAACATATCAACATGAAATACCGAATGAATAAAGCTCAAATTAGAAGGAAACTCTATTTTATATGACACATTACCAACCCTCCGTAAAACCAAATAAGGACCAACCTCCTGGGGATTGACCTTCCCCTTTTTACCAAATATGCATCACTTTCTTCTTGGGAGATATCTTCAGGAACACCTTATCCCCAACCTCTAACTCTAAATCTTTATGCCTCACATCTGCATAGGACTTTTTGGTGACTTTGGGTAGCCTTAAGCCTATCCCAAATCACCTTCACCTTTTCCATAAACTGATAAATGAAATCTGAACTGAACATATTCACCTTACCAAGCTCAAACCACCCGATTGTAGATCTACATCACCTACTATACAATGCCTCATAAGGGGCCATCCCAATGCTAGAACGATAGCTATTTTTGTAAGTAAACTCTACCAAAGGTAAATGCTCAACCCAATTTTCACCATAATCAATCACACATCCACGAAAAATATTCTCTAATGTTCGAATAGTATTCTCTGCTTTCTCATTCTCTGCAGATGAAAAGCAATACTCAGAATAACCTTAGTACCCAATCTTTTCTGAAATGACCGCCAAATGTGGGAAGAAAACTACATACCACAATCAGAGATAATTGAAATAGGTACCCCATGCATATTTACAATCTCATAAAGATACAACTACGTATAGTCCTTAGCCAAAAATTTATTCCACACTTGCAAGGAGTGAGCGGAATTTGTCATCCTATCCACAATGACACAAATCGAATCAAATTGATTACGAGACCAATGAATACCAGTTACAAAGTCCATATTGATTATCTCTTATTTGCATTTAGGAAACTCAATTTCCTGATACAACCCTTCAGGCCTCATGTGCTCAACTTTAACTTGTTGGAATACTATACACTTGGACACAAAATCAGCTGTATCTCTCTTCATACAGTTCCACTAATACATCTCCTTGAGATCATGATACATTTTTGTTGAATTGGGATGAACAATGTAGTATTATTTATATGCCTCAGCCAAAACACTTTGTTGTAACCATCGACATCAAGAACACATAACCTCCCGTGGTACCACAAGGTACCATCACCGCTGATCCCAAACACCATCACTCTTTTCCCATCAACCTAACTCTTTATTTTCATCAAGATAGGATTTAGTATTTGCTTTTCCTTGATCTTTACACCAATAGATGACCGAACCACTTTCTATACCCTCATACCACCATCATTGGAGTCTAAGAAATGAACTCCAAGATTAGCCAAGCAGTGAATAACCATTACCAATTCCTTCTTCTTTGTGTCTACATGAGCTAAACTCCATATGGAATGCCTTCTAAGAGCATCAACAACCATATTAGCTTTACCTGGGTGGTAGTGAAAACTCATACCATAGTCTTCGAGAACCTCCAACCACCTCCTCCGCCTTAGATTTAGCTCCTTTTGAGTGAACAGATACTGTAAACTCCTATGATAAAAAAGATATCCATGTGCACTCTATTCAAATATTGCTGCCAGATTTTAAAAGCAAAACCACCGCTAAAAGGTCCAAATCATGAATAGGATAATTCTTCTCATGTACCTTCAACTGCTTGGAAGCATAGACAATCATTTTCCCATGCAACATCAAAATACAACCAAGTCCTACCCAGGATGCATCACAACAAACCACAAACCCCTTATTACCTTCAGGCAATACCCAAACTAGAGCCGAAGTTAGCTTATCCTTCAGCTTCTCAAAACTTACCTTCTTCTAAGTCAACTTAGTCAATAAGGAATCTACCATCGAGAAACTTTCCACAAACTGGAAATAATACCCAGCTAACCCTAAGAAGCTTTGAATGTCGATTAGACTCATGGGTCTAGGCCATCTTTTAACCACAATAACCTTTTTGGATCCACCATGATGCTCTCACTAGAGATAATATGACTAAGAAAAGTCACAGCGTTCAACCAAAACTCACACTTGGAGAATTTAGAATACAATTGCTACTCTTTCAAGGTCTACAATACCATACGGAGGTGATGATCATGATCCACCTCAGTTTTTAAATAAACCAGAATGTCATAAATGAACAAAATAACCAAAAGATCTAGAAATTACTTGAAAACCTTAATTATCAAATCCATAAATACCATCAGGGCATTAGTCAAAGTGAATGACATATCCAGGAACTCAAAGTGCCTATACCGAGTACAAATATATGTCTTAGGGATATCTACCTCCCTAATCTTAAGCTGATGATACACAAACCGAAGATCTATCTTAAAAAAGAATTTAGCACCTTACAACTGATCAAACAAGTCATCTATCCTTGAAAGAGGATACTAGTTATTAACTGTCACCTTATTTAACAGTCAATATTCAATACACGTCGGAAGGTAACCATCCTTCTTGCAGATGAATAATACTGGTGTAGCCCAAGAGGACACACTAGGATGGATGAAACCCTTATCCAAGAGATCCTTAAGTTGATCCTTAAGTTCCCTAAACTCAGTCGGAGCCATTTTATAATGAAGAATAAATATTGGAGGAGTGTCTAAAATCAAATCAATTCCAAACTCAATATCCCTATCCAGAGGAAAACTAGGAAGATCATTTGAAAAGACTATAGGAAACTCAATTACCACCAGAACTGAATGTAAAGAAGGACCTTCAGAGTTAGAATCTTTTACTTGGACCAAATGATAGAGACACCCTTTAGAGATTAATTTCTAAACTCTAAGATAAGAAATAATCCTCCACCTAGTTGCTAGGGAACCACCCATCAACTCAATAATCGGTTCACTAGGGAACCTAAAGACAACCTTACAGGTACGACAATTTAAGGATGTGTAACAAGAGTATAACCAATCCATCCTTAGAATAACATCAAAATCTACCATATCAAGTTCAAATAAATCCACCAAAGTCTGCCTACTACCAACAGATACCACACACCCCCTATAGACTCTTTTAACAATCACCGAGTCACCTTCCAGGGTAAAAATAGAAAAAGGATCTAAAATAACCTCTGCATCAAAACCAAAACTCACAACCACAAGGGGGCCCGAAGTGAGTATGGATCCCGAATCAAGCAAATAGTATACATCATAAGAAAAGAGTTGTAACATACTAGTAATGACATCAGGTGATGCCTTAGATTCCTACCGGGTAGCAAGAGCATATAACCTATTCCAACCTGCATTGGTACTAGAAGCAGAAATAGATGCAGAAGTATCACCTTTTAGAGCAAGAGAAGAAGATAAAGCAACCAGAGCCTTACTCACTCCAAAAGAACCCTTACTAACCAGAAAATTTCTGAGCATATGGACTGGCTGACCATATTTTAAACACCTATCACTCCCCTTATCACAGAAACCCCTATACAACCTACCACAGCACCAATAAGGAGGGAATAATAAGGCCAACTGAGCATTACTTTCTTGATATTCGGCACCCTATTCCCAAAAATTATTGCCACCCTACTGACACCTATCACCCAACTATATCGAGTAAAGAGAACTAGCTATAGAGAAGGAAGAAAAACTCCCCCAATTCTTCTTTGGCCACTTATGCCATCCTGGCCATCTTGTTGTTGAGCACCACCCTTTTTAAATGACCTAAACTTCTTACCCTGCCTTTCCCTAAATTCATCATGCTTTCTCTTTTCTTCCTCCACCTATTGTATATGAATCTCCAACCTAGGAATGTCCATATCCTTGATCAGTAATATAGTCTTTCTTTTTAGGATCAAATCTTAATACGGTCCAGAAGTAAACTTTCTCATCCTTTCCCTTATCTCAGGCACTAATTCCAGAGCATACCTTGATAGCTGATGAAATTTCACGGCATATTCCTTGGAAGATATTTTCCCTTGTCTCAGATTAATAAATTTTCTCCATCTTTGCTTCCCTCAACTCCTGAGAAAAGAAGAGATCCGAAAAGGCATTTGACAAAGCCCCCCATTAAGAAGACTCCTCAATATTACCTCTTACCCTATCCTATTCCTCATACCATTAGTATGCCACATCCTTAAGCTAGTAAGCAGCAAAATTCACCTTTTCCACATTCGTGGCCTACATCACCCAGAAGATTTTCTCTATTTTGTCCAAGAAACCCTAACGATCCTTCTCCACCTTTACACAAGTAAAAGTAAAAGGATTTATCTTCATAAACTAGCTAACTCTTGTGGCCCCAACAAATAAAACACTAGATATATCCCACTCAGCCAGAGAAGAAACCAACTAAGCAATAACATGAATCGATTGATGAAATTCCACATTCATCACCTCATTTTGAGGAGGACTAGTATCAATAGATAGAACTCCAAAAATATCAAGCATGGGGCCCCTAGATCGTGTATGGATCCCCTGAGTAGTCTGTGTCTCTTCAACATTATGCCTAGATGGGACAGTAGAGTTACCTTGTGTCTCAGATCATCAAGGAATGCTCTAAAAATAAAAAAAATAGAATTAGAGAAGATTTCAAGACTTAGACTCTAAGCTTGAAAATAGTATTCTAAGAAAGTAAAATATTCCTAAATGCCTTATGTCCTATCCCTTATGAGTGTGGCGCGCTACATACCCATAAAAAAGACTGTACTTGACATAATTTGTGCACTCTGAATTGACCTTGACACTAAAGCTCTGATAACAACTTGATGTGACTCGAACTAGGACCTTGTTATAATGGGAATCTTAAGTCCATCCAGGACTGGGGACCATCCGCGTTACTCAACCCAACCAACCTATGCATATCTTGAGTCTGATGAAACTTGAACGTATAACAAGATAAAGTATAAGCACAACCTAAGACTTTGGGATAGGTTTATAACCGTGAGTAACACAAACAAGTTCAACCATCCATTTGCCAACAAATAACCATTATCGAACAAAACTATAAACTAAATGAATTCCAATATAAATATAGAATCCAAAATAAAAAAGGATAGAAAAATTATAAATTCAGTCCAACGGTATCAGCCCCAATACCAATGCCAATACTAAGGATGACACCAATACCGATCCTGCCCATTCTAACCTATAGTACTCACACTAGCCTCTAACAAAAAGAATAACATTATCCGATTAGGACATACCGCCAGCCATAGCAAAAACCAATATTTATAAAATAAACTAAATACGTAAAGACATCCATGATATGAAATAGATACTTTCAGAATATGGAAGATAACTAAATCCAATAAATGACCCTAAATTTAATCACTAAGTTGAAGGAGTAGAGCGATCGATTCTTGCATCATGTGGGGACACAGCCACCCAAAGATGGGTTAGCGGGTGAACGCTAGCATGAACTCAGTATAAAGATAAAATAATGCCATCCAATAAAATCAAGTAAACCAACCATATGCATACAACCCCCCCCCCCTCCACCCATATATATATATATAGCCATGCCAGGAAAGTGAGTTGCGTTTAGCATGTATTTAAAATCATTAACCTAGGTATGTGTAGCTTAATCATCCTAGAAATACACACACATTATATAGATCCATTGTAACCAATTGAATGGGCCCCAATGCATGTATCTTTATGAACCAGAGATACCATATGAGTAGGGGATTCCCAAGTACCGTTTGCTCTCTATGATACATATAGGCAGTGTACTTAAAGGATTCCCATATACCTCATAGTATTATATATGGTCGCTATGACCAACTGTTATGTCAACAAACATGAACTTCTAGTGTCCATCCATTAGACTCACCTTTACGTTTAGCTAACCTACCCTACCATTAATGCCTAATTAAAACCATTACCATCCAACCAAACCATTATTCCATTATTATTAACAAAGGCTATGAGTAGTGGTATCGTCATACCGACTATAGCTTACAAGCAATGTCCTTGGCCAACCTTTTGATGTAAAGGGATTCTCATGTACCCATAGATTGCATTATCCAGTTAGCTTGGGGGAATCCTGTGTACCCTATAAGTTTTCATTAGTATGTTCTCTTGGATGATTCCCTTGTACCCTACAAGGAAGTTTAATTAACCATAACCATGATCACCAATGCTTATAATTTAACAATTTAGGGTTCTATTAACAAGCCATACCATGCAATAGTTCCATTAAAAGTCAAATAATATAGTAAAAACTTTATCATAAGCATTTTATCAAACATATTGGGGGCATAGTGTTTCCAAAACTTAACCCAATTACCAATTAACATTCCTATACAACAAATTTTCCAACCCACCATTAAAGTATTTAATTATATAATTATAACATGGGAAAATCATAACTAAGCATTTAATACCAAAACCCTAATGTATATTTGAAAACCCAAAACCATATATCTAATTACACCATAACAACATTGTATAAACATATATTTAGAAAGAACTAACAATGAGGGAGGAGTACATGCCTTAGATTTGTGAAGATGATGGAGAGAAGTCATCCAAACAAGCCCTAAATTGCTCCTCTAAATAAAACCCTAGCCTTTCTTTACCTAAGAGCCTAAGAGAGAATTATAGAGAGTTTATAAGTGTTAAAGATTAGAATAATAGGGCAAATAACCTCCTAAGTATGATATAAGTGGTGGGACCTTAATAGTTTAACTAGTAAAATGCCCAGATTACCCCCAACTTAAGCTACTTAAAAGTCCCATTTGATGGTACGACTCAACCATACCAGTCGTACCCTCCAATAAGAGTGGTACCCACCTATCATACCCAAGGCCTCCCTCTGGACCCATCACTGTCCACCATATGACTTACCCAACCCAAGTCATACCAAACTATAAGATCATTACTCCAAAATTGTATCCTTAGCAGAATAGAATCAAAGGAGGTTTGATTAATGTCTACCATACGAGTCAATGGTATGACTCATACCTTATTTTATGGCTCATGGTAAGACACTCATACTCAAATTCAACTTAAGTTACTAAGTTTCAGATTAAGTGAAGGAAAAACCCACACCATACGACCTATCACCAACCATATGACTCATACAACCGAATCGTATCCATTCCAGAAACCAATCTAACCCATAAACAACCACTAGTTAGTGTACGACCAAGCTTTACCAACCTTACCTCAGGATATGACCTATACCCCTAGTGGTATCTTGACCAGAAACCAAAAATCTAGTAAAATTTCTAAGGTTCTAATACCCAGGGTATTTCAACTAGGTAGTCCACCAAACAATACTTTAAAGATGAGTAGTTGAATCATTGTAAAGGTAATGTCAAACTTCACCCATATAGACAATGGGGGTAGGAAAAATTGCTCTAGTATCATTAGATTTATCCAAATTAACATCATCATAATCTAGGAAAAATTGCACCATAGAATACTGGCATCCTCTAGCCCGTGTTTGCTGAATAGGGTTAGCTGGTGCAACATTATCAGCATATCGCATGTTCATCGAGTAAACCAAATTATCATCTCCCATATCCTCACTATCCATATTTCTTATATGTCCAAGTGCATTGATTTTATATTGGTTTAATTTGGCGGCAGTTAGTTAAACCAACCTTTTTACCTTTTATTCTACTTCCATCTTTATTCTCAAAGTTCTTTAAATTTAGGATTGTAAGGTAATAAAGGCTTGTCAGACCAAAGAGTTTGGGATGCACAATCAATAGTTTGAAAAAACAAAAACAACAAATCAAAGTAAATTTAAGAAACTTAACCAAGAGTCAATCAATCAAATAAACTTAATTGACAACTGTACTCCCCGACAATGACATTGAAATTTGATACACCCAAACTATAACAAAGAGTGTATGTGGTCATTGTCAAATATATAACCCAACAAAAGTTGACGTTGAATCCCAAAGGGAATAAGGTGCTAATTAAGTTTTATGTAAATTAATAGACTTTTAATCAGAAGTTTCCAAAGATTGGTGGATTTTGGTTGAAATATTAATTGAACAATTGCGGTTTGGTAAAAACTAATATTGCCTTATCACATATTAATAATAGAAAAATGGTAAAATAGGGTTATGTTTATCTTGGTATTTCAATTATTTTCGGCTATAGGTTATGCGGGTTCATACTTATATTTGTAATTAAAGAGAAATGTAGATAGAATTTCCATCTAATTGTTTTCCAACCTTCAAGGAGAGATTCACTTTAATTTTCTCAAACTTAAAGTGATAATATGATAATTCCACATATTTTCCAAGAGATTAATCTGGTTAAGGCATCAATTTGTGAAATAGAGATAGAGGCTTTAATTTCTTGTCACTATTCTCTTTTCCTAACAACAACTTCTTTGTTCAAGAAAGTTATGATTTAAGGCACACTCTCAAGTTTGAAACCATGAGAATTTATTAAAATAAAGAGAATGTGATATAAAAACAACTTAAATATAAACCTAACCCGTAGCATATAATTTAGATTACACCAAAGCTCCCACAACCCTAGTTATGAAGATTTAGCCACTCATGATTAGAACTAATATACAACAAATTAAAGTATTCATGCCAAAGATTAAAGATTGTTAGAGTTCACAAAGATGAACCCTAATGGAATAAGCTTAGCCTCTCTTCTTTGATCCAAATGATGTGCAACACCTTCTCAAACCCAGGCTTAGGGTGTTTTATAATTGCATGATGAAAAGAACATATTTCCTCAAAGAGGATGGTTATGCCGCACTGCCTAAGACGCACCCCAAGAGTTATGGCATGGAGCTTAGAGTGCACCTTGGGGTAAGCTACACCTCAAATTGAAGTAAAAGTAGTTGATACAAAGTAAGTAAACCAACTCAGGTTGGGATTGAAACCACAGGGAATACATGAACTATCTCTCAAGCTTGCTAAAACCAACGGGTAGTATGGTAAAATAGATGAAGGGATTGTAGTTGTAAACTATGAGAAGTAACAAACTATGGAATGCTTTGGTTGTAATCAATCATAAACAAGCACTAGGACTGTGTTCCCCTTGGCTTCTCAACTCATAGGTTTATCATGATTTGGTGAACCAATCTAATATCTTACTTACAGAATCTGATAAGTTATGTATCACCAATTGTATTGTGGACTCGTTGGTGAATTTTACTTTTTACCTTTTGAGTCTTAGAGTGCCTTTTTACTAACCTTTACCCTAGATTCTAGATTAACTATTACGTTTTGAGTCTCAAGTTATTAGATGAAGATAATTATCTTAAGTAGATAAACATGATTAACTTATTTTGATAATTAACTCCAAATTACAATTATGATCTTTTCCTACTGTCTACCCTCTTGTGAAGCAAGTAGTAAATATAGTCGGGATCCTAATATTTGCAACCGATAAGACGTTTATTAAACTGAAGATGATCACAATACATGCAAGAAAATTAGTTAAGAATCAACTTTACACTTTTCTACTTTGTTAATCCGCCAGGGTTCCTACAACCCTAACTGTGAGCTTTAGTCGCTCATTGTTGGAAGAACCATAGAATTTAATGAAGAAAGTATATTATCAATATTGCAATAAAAGATGAATAAAACCCAGAGTCTCAAAATTAATAATCAACCAAAATCAAGAACAAAATAATCCCAAGATGAAAATAAAATCTCAGAATCAAATATATGTTTATTAGTAAGAGTGCATAACCTAACTAAGAAATGTTAAAATAGTATTTATAGAGTACATAGAAATACTATGAAACCAATCTAAAACAAAGAAGGAAAATTTAAGTTGATGGATACCTACTGGGCCACTTTTGGGCCGTAGGTGGTACCACATAAGTTCCAGGCTCCTAAAAATTCTTGAAACTTCTCTAGACTTTGATCTTTTGAGACATATTCTGGAACCTACGAGCCATAGGTTCCTTTCTTAGGTAGCAGAGTCCTTTTCTCAGCTTCTGAATTAGTTTCTCAGTTTCTCTAACACATACTCCGGTACTTACGCCTAGTAAGTAGTACCTATGGGTTATAGGTTCCTACGTAGGTTGTCAAAAACTTCAAGTTTCACTCTTTATTTTCCATATTAGTTACAAAACTTGATTTTCTATAAAACACAACACAAAACACACCACATCTAACAAAAAGATCTAATTAACTTGTATATTTTCATTGTTTTAAGCATCAAAGTGTTATGAAACAATAGCACATCAGAGGCTTAGCACACACCCTAGGGGTCGCGGTGTGGAGCACCTTACTACAGCCTCTAGTTATGCCATTTTGCTTTTGTCTTACATCCTTTGCACTCCGTGGTCTTCTTATGTCTCCATATACCTTATTTTCTCCTTAAATAGACAAATCATGTAGGTTAGCTCATTTATATTAATACTAAGATAAAACATATGTATTATGACACATTGTTCTAATGAATCAGCTAAAATAGGGGTAAAACATGGTACATAGATGTATAAATAAAATCAAGACTAGTCATTTTTGGAAACCCTAGAGGTTTGGAACTAAAAAGTGACCGAACTGTCGATAGATAAGAGAAAATCAAAAATACCCCTTATCTCATACTACTCTCTTGATATAGAATCTAATGTTTTGAAAAATTTTCTACTACATCCCGTATTTTCCAGGGATTGTAGTTCAATTGGTCAGAGCATGATTTGATTTTTGGTGTATTTATCTATTGTAAATCATTAAAATCTAATCCCTATATGCATCTCTCAGTTGATAAGTAGTATAAGCTACTCTATGCTACTCCAGCAAACTAAGGTTATGAAACTTCTCATGTAAATCAATCAAGAACTTATAGGATTACTCACCCACAATACCAGTGAACATAAGAGAACCCAAGTGAGTAAATCTCACAAACCTCTTCTAATCCTCAGAAGACATAACTGTACCCACAATAATAGGAGGCATAGTAAATCTGGTAGGGTGAGATCCCACCTGAGGAGGTAACATAAAAGAAGTCTAAACTCTTGGTATTTGAATACCACACTCAGATCCTGGCACAGAAGGAGGAACAACACCCAAAGTCACAGAGTATCATGAGAAGATATTTATACCACAAGAAGGTTTACACTTAAAATTGAAGAAACACCATAGACAAACTTTGGCACAAAAGAAGGTAAAATATATGGAGCTGGACAAACACTAAGTGCACTCAAAGGAACACCCTCCAAATGGGTTAGTAAATAAATCAATAACCCCTCCAAGATAGGGGTAAAATAACTTTATAGGACTGGAGTAGGCCCCATATCTCAAACATGCTCAATTCAAGGGTTAGGGGAGATCCCTACAGTGCTATCTCTAGATGGGCCAAATCCTGGTGTTCATCCACTACCTAGAGCCCATCCATAGCTCTAAACTCTCCCTTTAGGTTGAGCTCTCTTCTCAAATAATAGCTCCATATCTCAAGCCTCACAGGATCTAGTCCTCACCAACTATGTAGAAGAGAATGAAATACTATTTAGAACATAGGGTATGAAATATCTGTATGATATAGAATAAAATAAAGAAAGCTTCCTAATGATATCTTATAGCCTCTTAATGATAGATAGAGACATCTACGTACTGATCCGCGAGACTCTACTAGATATCCTGTTCTTATACTGATGATTCAAATGAAACCTGGCCACTTTGATACCAACTTTCACAACCTAAAATCCAAGGGTCATGATGGCACTTGGCATGGCAAGCCTTGAGAAGTAAGCTTATTACCCAAACTAATATAAAATGAGAAATTAATACCAAAACCCAAGTTAAGACTCCTAGAATAGAGTCAAATCTCACATATATAGTAAAAGCAAAAATACATAACAAAAAATACCATACAATATCCCAAAACTCAATGTAATAATGTAAAAACTACTAATTATATCTTTAATGTCTTAAGATACAATAGTAGTCCAAAAGTATCATAATTTATCTCTTGATGCAAAACAAGACATAAAATAGATAGGAAGAGGTAGTAGATCAACTCTTCAAGTGCAGACAATTGCTAAAAAATATAGAAATTAGTGCATTTAATCACAACTTTGTCTTATTCACATATTCAAATCACTGTATTATTCATAAATGTTGAGTGCCAATGAGTGGTAAATTCACCTCTCATCAAAAAACCCAACTTAAATGTTTGCTTGTCCTCTAGCAACGCTACCTCTAACCATGAGACAATGCACATTTAAGCCTCTTTTATACAACCCAATGATCATAATGACTTCAATCTTTGTTAATAACACAAGTAGCTATTCAAACTTGTTCAAAGCTATTCTCATGACACCCCTCATCATAAAATATAATCTCAAAGATGCAGATGAATTTAAAGAGAAACAATACAACAATCATAAATACTTTAAAAGTGACTCTCTTTTGACCTCAACTCCACTATACTTCTTTTGAATCATTATTCTGTAGATGACAATATCATCCACCTCATGTTTTTCACATGCATCTGTAATAGAAGGATATCCCACACACACTACATTTTTAAATATAAAACATAGGATTTTATGTGCAAAACTATCTCTAACACAAAGACTCTTTTGTAAGACCCCGCAAAATCCTAATCTTGATTCAGTCCAGTAAAAGCTAATAAGGGTCCCAGACTTAGAAAAATTTAGCTAAGTATTCATATTTAGAGTTATTTTAGCCTTCGTAAGTTGGCAATCCTTTTTCATGACCCTTATGACCTTTAAATATCAATTTTTAGGTCGATTCATGATTAGGAATATCAGTTGGTATTCTCAGAAAAGTTTTAGATTTTTGAACTTTGATTGAAACATATTTGAAAGCTCAAACCAGTGGATCGACATCATGGATGAAGCGGCAACTCAAACTAGTGGATCAACATAATTTCAATGCGCCACGTCGTCGATCGCGTCGATGAGTATTTTTCCCCAGCTCCCAGTGAAAATTCCAGTGAACCAATATGGACTCAACACGGTGCGTTTGGCTATTATGTGGCTACAAATAATACAGCATGTCGGTATACACATCGCTAAATCAGTTTTTAGTTATTAAAAACCCACATCCTCAGGGGTAATTTGGTCTTTTCCCACATTATGTCAGCCCCTAAAATACTAAATTAAGCCTTTTTAGAGGAAAAATCCATTCATCTTTCTCAAAATTTCTCAAAAAGCAAACCCTAGGATCTCTAATTCAAGATTCAGCCTTCAAGAACACTCCATCATTCTTCACAAATTTGAATAACAAGGCATGTGAAGTGTTTATCCAAGGATTTCCTTTTACCCTTGGAGTTCAAGAAACTCTTTCTAGATACAAGTTAATTGATTTCATAGATTTCATGCTGGATCTTGAATATATTAATGATTATGATGTTAATGGACATCGAATTCCATGAGTTGTCCCAAGTTTCTTGCAAACTACTTTAATTGTGAATTGAATTTTGTGAACTACATGTCAAACATTCGAATTGCAAGTTGAATGTAGAATCCATGATATTACTACATGTTTATTAATATGTGAAATACCCATGCTCCCCAAGTGTTTGTCAAAATGCTTATGTGATTTGACTTGTCCAAGCATAACATGTTATTATGTGATTTTAATCATGCAAAAGCTCATATATAACAAGTGTTTGACCAAAAATGTCTAAGTGATGTATTATTATCAAGATAGTACCATTATGCTACTAAAGTCATACAGTCATTTACTTTTCATGCTATCGAATCCTGAGGGTATTTAATACCTAACAATTTAGTTGTTTACCTAGAGCCAGTGTAAGTTACAGAATAATCTCAGTAATGTCATAATTAGTAGTACTCTTAGTCAATAACAAAACTCAGGAAAAACTCAATAGACTTAGTATCAGTCTAGTCTAGTTCAGTATCCAGTTTAGACCTAAGTAAATTCAGTTAGTTAATAGATTCAGTAGTATTTTGTCAGTCAATAGAACTCAGTTAAGTTTAGTTAGACAGTATAATCAGTAATAGTTCAGTCAAGCCTAGTATGAACTATAAATCAGTTTAGTGTCTATTCAGTTGGGAGTAGGATTTAGCACTAAGTGAACCCAAGGATAAGGGTATTTCTGCTAGTAGAGAGTTTGACCCTTAGTAGCAATCCCTGTATTACAGAACTATGTATCTAACTTAGGTTAAGATATTTTTCTACCAGACTCGAGTTTATACATATTATACGAGTTTTCCTGCCAGTGAAGGATGATAAAAGAGCTTTCTGTCAGAAAAGGTTAACTCGCAGTTGTCTTTACCTATGTCATGGTAATGATACCCTTCCAATTAGGTTTATAGGTTGGACCCTAATCTATTCAGAAAGGGTCATGTTGTTTAGATAATGACCTCCCACAGTTACACTTTTAGTCTTCATAAAAGAACTTAGTTTAGTTCTACAAAAATTAGGACTATCAGAAACAGTCATTTGATTTAGTATGGAACTCAGAATAGTTCCACAAAATTAGGACTATCAGATTTAGTCACCCAGTTAACAATAATGCAGTATCAGTAAACTCAAATATCAGTAAATCAATAATATAGAACTCAGTATCCAGTATTATCACGACCTCCGTTACAGTTTATGTATTCATGTATGTACTTTTATTCAGTTATACTCATGTTATTTAGTAACTATTGTTCATGGATATGAACCCATGCATTTCAGCCTACCTTAGTTAGCATACCAGTATATTTAAAGTACTGACACATACCTTTCTTTTTCTCTATGATGTCTTATGTCATAGGTTCAGATGCATGGGCTCCTGGTCATACTAAGTAGCCCAATCCATTAGAATAAGACTATTGGTGAGCCCTCATAGTTTAAGGATATGATTTTTACTTCAGTATCTCAGTTTATCATTTTTCAGTAGTAGGGGTTAGTTGGGGGTTTGTCCCGTCAGTCCCTTATTAAGATAGTAGAGGCTTATTAGACTAGAGTATTTCAAACAGATGTATCAGTATTCAATTTTTAGTACTCAGTATTTATTTACAGTTTTGAACCTCATGGCAAGTATCTGCCTAATTTCTGCATAATACAATATTATTATTCAGTTATTATAGCCGGTACCTATCATGGGTTAGCTTATGGTCTCTCAGTATTATGAGCACTGTGTAGCATCTGGCGTACAAACTTTGTGAATTACAAACTTGATATCAGAGCATCCTAGGAAGTCTAAAAGCCAAGTCTATTAGAGTCTTGTGCATGGGTGTATAGCGTGCCACACTTATGGACAGGAGGCTATTAGATATTTTAGGAAAAGTTTCCTTTTATTCAGTATTCATGTCATATGATTGAGCAAGAGCTCATGTTAAACACTCAGTCTTATCCATTCTCTCCTTTTTATTTATAGAACATTCCCCTAAAAAAGATTAACAAAAGAATAACCAGAAATCAGTCAGCATCTCAGCCCATCTAGCAAGATCCCCTAGATAAACATGTCTCCCACACTAAATTCAGAACATCTTTCACCACCCCAGCTCATTGTGTAGAAGCCTAGAACAAATGCCCAGCTGTCATACCAACCAACTACTGCGGCCGGGATTAGGGACTTCACTCTAATAAACCTTCCTTCTTTTCCCAGGTTAAGGTCAGATGAGAACCCATAGGAATTTTTTGATCAGGTGCAGAAGGTTACAAATATTATAGGGGTGACAGCTAGTAAGAGTGCCAAGTTGGTTGTATATCATTTTCAGGGTGTGGCTCACTCATGGTTCAAGTAGTAGAAAACATATAAGGCCGCAGATGCATAAGAAAGATGGTTCTCTCAGAATGTGTGTTGACTACCATTAGTTAAATAAAGTCATGGTCAAGAAAAAAATATCCACTTCCCAGAATTGAAAACTTGTTTGACCAACTTCAGGGTGCCTATTAATATTCTAAGATAAACCTTAGATCAGGATATCATCAGCTCAGAGTCAGAGAATGTGACATTCTAAAAATAGCTTTCAGAACTCGGTTTGGTTAATTTGAATTCTTAGTCATGTCATTTGGTCTTACTAATGCCCCAACAAATTTCATGGACTTGATGAACCATATGTTTAATCTGTACTTGGACATGTTCGTCATAGTCTTCATAGATGATATCCTTGTTTACTCTCGCAGTGAACATGATTATGCAGACCATATTAGAATAGTATTATAGACTCACAGAAACCATTAACTATTCAATAAATTCAGTAAGTGCAAATTTTGGCTAAGGTCATTAGCGTTCCTCAGCAATATCATTTCCAGTGATGGCATTAAATTTGATTCCCAAAAGACCAAAGCAGTGAGAAACTGGCCTAGGCCTATCTCTCTATCATATATTAGAAGTTTCTTAAGCTTGGCAGGCTATTACTGGTGGTTTGTTGAGGGATTTTTATCTATTGTATCCCTATGTCCATATTGACTCAGAAAAAGGTCAAATTTTAGTGGTTAGATTCTTGTGAGAAGATTTTTCAAGAGTTGAAGATTCAACTCACTACAACCCCAGTTTTGACTCTACCAGACAGTTTAGATGATTTTGTTGTGTATTATGATACTTCCAGGGTTGTTTTGGGGTGTGTTTTGATGCGGAGAAGTAAGGTCATAGCCTACACCTCTAGATAACTCAAACCCCATGAAAAGAACTATCTAACTCATGATCTTGAGTTAGCAGTAGTAGTATTTTCCTTAAAGATTTGAAGGCACTATTTGTATAGAGTGCACATTGATGTGTTCATTGACCATAAGATCCTACAGTATGTGTTCTCTCTAAAAAACTATACCTTTGTCACAGATGGTGGTTGGAGTTGTTAAAAGACTATGAGATATATGTCATGTATCATCCAAGCAAAGCCACTGTAGTGGTTGATGCTCTTAGTAGAATGTCTATGGGTAGTATTACTCACGTGGATAATGGAAGGAAAAAGTTAGCTCAAGAAATTCATCAGCTTATCCGACTAGGTATTCACTTAGTCAATTTTGTAGAAGGTAGTGTATGGGTACAGAGTAGTTTAGAATCATCCCTAGTGTCTGAAGTGAAGGAAAAACAGGATAGGGATCCTAGCCTAGTTAAGTTAAAAGAATCAGTCAGAGATCAAAAGATAAAGGTTTTTTTCCAAGGGGGAGATGTTGTATTGCGTTATCAAGGTCAGCTATGTGTGCCAGGTGTAGATGAAATAAGACAGTGGATTCTTACAGAAGCGCATGGTGCACGTCACTCTATTCATCCAGGGGCCACTAAGATGTACCGTGATTTGCAGGAGATCTATTGGTGAAGTGGGATAAACAGAGAAATTGTAGAGTTTGTAGCTAAGTGCTCAATATGTCAATAGGTTTAGATTGAGCACCAAAAACCTAGTGAGTCTATGTAGGAGTTCAGTATTCCCACTTGGAAGTGGGAAGAGATAAACATGGATTTTGTCATGGGTTTACCTCATACTTATCGTCAGCATGATTCAATTTAGGTCATAGTAGATAGGATGACCAAATCAGCTCATTTCCTACAAGTCCATACCTCTTATATAGCTGAGGACTATGCCAAGCTCTATGTCAGGTGGTCAAATTACACGAAGTTTCATTATCTATAATCTTAGATAGAGGTATACTGTTCACCTCTTATTTTTTGAAGGCGCTCTAAAAGGTCTTGGTACCCAAGTCCACGTTAGTATATCTTTTCACCCTCAGATAGATGGTCAAGTAGAAAGGACCATTCAGACTTTAGAGGATATGTTTTAAGTGTGTCTGATAGTTTTTAAAGGTAGTTGGGATGACCACTTAACTTTGATTGAGTTCGTATATAACAACAACTATCATTCCAACATTCAGATGGCTCTATTTGAGGCGCTCTATGGGAGGAGATGTAGATTTCCCATTGGTTAGTTATTTGATACCTTAGGAAAAGTTCAGTTAATCAGGGAAAGGCTTCAGATAGCTCAGACCCAATAGAAATCATACGCTGATGTGCATAGAAAGGATCTCAAGTTTGAGATTATATGTATTTGAAGATCTCTCCTATGAAAGGAGTAAAGAGGTTTGGTAAGAAGGGGAAGCTCCGTCCCCGATATGTCGGTCTTTACCGAATTCTCATTCATTTTGGAAAGGTAGCTTACGAGCTTGAGTTGCCTTCAGACTTAGCTTCAGTCCATCCAGTGTTCCATGTCTCCTTGCTAAAAAAAATGCATAGGTGATCCAACAGTTGTAGTCCCTATAGGGAATATAGACATTCAGAATAGCCTCTCTTATGAGGAGATTCTAGTCGAAATCCTTGATTATCAGATTTGCAGATGGAGGAACAAAGAAGTTCCTCTACTCAAAGTTCTTTGGCAGAACAAGTTCGTTGAGAGAGCTACTTGGGAAGCAGAAGCAGATATGAGGACCAAGTATCCTCACCTCTTCTCTGCAAACTTAGACTCAGCCTAAGGTAAAAGTTTTTCCTTGAACTTACATAGTTCCATGCTTAGATTTTCCTTTATAGACTTGGTACCAGTTACCATTGCATATTCAGTTGTCACTTTACGCATCAGATATGCATGTTCAGCATAAGAAACTCAGCTTATTAGCAATCCCTGTCATGCATTCATGAATCATGCTCATCTATATACTCATGCATCAGATATGCAAGTTTAGTAGGAAATTTCAACATATCAGTAATGTCAGTTATGAAATCATGTTACAGTTATGCATATCCAGTATCTAAATTCAGTCTATCAGTATTCCCAGTTTCGTCAATCTTATTCGAGGATGAATGTTCTCAAGGGGGAGATATTATAAGACCCCACAAAATCCTAAGCTTGATTCAATTCTGTAAAAGCTAGTAAGAGGTCCTACACTTAGAAAAATTCAGCCAAGTGTTCATACTTACAGTTATTTTAACCTTAGTAAGTTGGAGATCCTATTTCATGACCTTTATAACCTTTAAATATTGATTTTTAGTTTAATTCATGATCAAGAATATCAGTAGGTGTTCTCGAATAAGTTTTGGATTTTTCAAACATCATTTGAAATATATTTGAAAGCTCAAACTAGTGGATCGATGCAATCTTGATGCGCCTCATCTTCCATCGCATCGATGAGTATTTTTCCCCAGCTCAGTGAAAATTCCAGTGAACTGATGCGGACTCAACACGGTGCATTGGCTATCGCATCGATGCCAATGACACGGTACATCGCTCTGTACGTCGGTAAATCAGTTTTCAGTCATTAAAAAGCCGCATCCTCAAGGGTAATTGGGTCCTTTTCCACCTTATGTCAGCCCTCAAAACACAAAATTAAGCCCCTTTAGAGGAAAAATCCATTTATCTTTCACAAAATTTCTCAAGAAGCAAACCCTAGGACCTCTAATTCAAGATTCAGCATTCAAGAACACTCCATCATTCTTCACAAATTTGAATACCAAGGTATGTAAAGTGTTCATCCAAGGGTTTTCTTCCACTCTTGGAGTTCAAAAAACTGTTTCTAAATAAAAGTTAATTGATTTTATGGATTTCATGTTGAATCTTGACTGTATTAATGATTATGATATTAATGGTGATCTAATTCCATACTGTGTCCCAAGTTTTATGCAAACTAGTTTAATTGTGAATTGAATTTGGAAAATACATGTCAAACTCTTAAATTGCAAGTTGAATGTAAAATCCGTGGTATTACTACATGTTTATTGATATGTGAAATACCCATGCTCCCCAAGTGTCTGTCAAAATGCTTATGTGATTTGACTAGTCCAAGCATAACATGTTATTGTGTGATTTCAATTATGCACAAGCTCATGTATAACAAGTGTTTGACCAAAAATATCTCAGTGAATGTATTATTAGCAAGCTAGTACCATTATGCTACTAAAGATATGCGGTGATTTTCTTTTCATGCTATCGAGTCATAGGTATTTAATACCCAACAATTTAGCTATTTACCTACAGCCAGTGTCAGTTATAGAATAATCTTAGTTTGTCATGATTAGTTATACTCTCATTCAGTTACAGAATTCAGGAGAAACTTAGTAGACTCATATAAATCTAGTTCAATTCAGTATCCAGTTTAGACCTCAGTAAATTCAGTCAGTTAACAGAATTCTGCAGTATTCTGTCAGTCAACGGAACTCAGTGAACTCAATTTAGTTAAGTTAGATGGTATAATCAGTAATAGTTTATTCAAGCCTAGTATGAACTAGGAATCAGTTCAATGTCCATTCAGTTGGGAGTAGGATTCACCACCGAACAAACCCAGGGATGGGGGCATTCCTTCCGACAGAGGGTTTGAACCTTAGTAGCAATCCCTGTGTTACAGAACTACATATCCAGTGTAGGTTGAGATATCTTCCTAAAAGACTAGGGTTGATACATCTCATACAAGTTTTTGTACCAGCGAGGGTTGACAAAAGAGCTTCTTGTCAAAAAGGGTTAACTCCTAGTTATCTTTACTCGTGGCACGGTACTGACACCCTTCCAACTAGGGTTATAGGTTGGACCCCAATCTATTCAGAGTGGGGCATGTCAGTTAGATGATTACCTCCCACAGTTACAGTTTTATTCTATAGAATAGAACTCAGTTTAGTTCTATAGAAATCTGGACTGTCAGACACAGTCATTCAATTCAGTACGGAACTCAGAATAGTTCTACAAAATCAGGATTGTCAGATATAGTCACCTAGTTAACAGTAATATAGTATCAATAAACTCAAATATCAGTAAATTAATAATTTATAACTCAGTATCCAGTGTTATCACGACCTCAGTTACAGTTTATGTATTCATGTATGTACTTTTATTCAGTTATACACCTGTTATTCAGTCAGTATTGTTCATGTATATGAACCCATGCACCTCATCCCACCTCACTTAGCACAGTACATTCAATGTACTGATGCATACCTTTTTTGTGCTATATTATCTGATATCATAGGTTCAGGCGCACGGGCTCCCGATTATACTTAGCAGCTTGATCCATCAACAGAAGAATAGTGGTGAGTCCTCATAGTTAGAGGACATGATTATTACTTTAGTATATCATTTTATCAGTTTTTAGTAATTGAGGTTTGTTAGGAGTTTGTCCCATCAATACCTTATTCAGGTAGTAGAGCCTTATAAGACTAGATTATTTCAGACAGATGTATCAATATTCAATTTTCAGCACTCAGTATTTATTTATAGTTTTGAACCTTATGGCAAGTTTCCTCCTAATTTCCATTTAATACTGTATTATTATTCAGTTATTTCAGCAAGTATCAGTCATGAGTTAGCTTGTGGTCCCTTGGGATTATGAGCACTGTGTAGCATTCGGGGAACAAACTCAAGGCGTTGCACTCTCAATGCTAGCAAGTACAATGCCATAGGCTTTCCCTTATTTTCAATGGCGACTACAATGAACACTTGGTTGGTGATCTTAAAGGGCTTTTAGAGCTTATAACGTAGGTTCGGGGAAGGTTAGGATATTATTTAGGAACAAAATAGCTATACCCTCCTTGAACATCTACATCACACTATTTCATCCATCTTTTGACCATGGACCACTTCTTTTGTTTTCGCCTTTTACAGTTGTGCCTACTTTTATTACCTTGATTCACCCAACTTTTGAAAGCATTTTGTTTTCATCACTTTTCCTTGCACACTTCATGCATTTCTTTCCTTTGTTGGGTCATTTGTTTTTTATTCATTTGGTCTCATTGCTTAGCTCTTAGGCACTCACTTACAATTTTGTGGAGTTACCTCTTTCAATTTTCACCACCCCAACATAGGGTTTAAGCTTCAAGTTACATTTTCAAGTTTAAGGAGGGTAGGCTTCAAAAGAGGGATGAGATTTGAATAACTCATAGCTTGCAATGTGGTTTCAAAGGCTCAAAGTGGGTGACTAGGGATGAAATCTATTCAAGGATAGGATTTTTAGGCTAGAGTAGATTTCCAAGTACGCTAGAATGGCCTAGAATCATTTTACCAAACAATCATAATCATAATTAGCCTTGATAGACTAATGGGGAAAGTTCTTTATGGTACAAGTATACATGTTTAGAAAGATAAGATCACCGCACAAGGCATGCAAACTCGTAAAGGGGTCTCAATTGCCCCTCCCACTAGAGACAAAAATAGAGTATCTACTCATTCTTTAAATTGTTGGAGTCACGAAAAGATGACAAGAATTGTTATAAGGTCGCTCACGTCCGTGCCCTTGATTTTTGAGAATTTTTTGGACAGAGGAGGGGTGTTTGATTTACATTGGCATGACAAATAATTTTCTATTTATGGCACCAAATTAAGTCATTATCTCACATCTCATCTTTCACACGAGAAAACCATATGGCTACTCAGACTTTGCCATAGGTAAGTGTGATCCCAATTCCAAAATTCCATAGGTACTCAGACTTTCCTTGCATTTATAGCCTTGATGCTACGGGTACTCAGAATTCCTTTGCATCCATTAGATTAAAACCAATCATGATGATTTTCCCTTAAGAATGTCATCACTCCATCTATTATAGGGAAAGGCTCATCTGATATCACCATAAGCAATATAAATATAAATATAAATATAAAGTAAAAATCTTAAAACAAAAAATAAAATGACTAATCCGTGAAAATGTGGGAACCATCAGAGTGCCCAAATTCTACAACCCAAACAAATAAAATAAAAATCAGCCAAATGTCATCAAAACATCCAATAATATCTAAATAATATAGACACAAATAAGTAAATATAGAGACAGGCTTCACCAACTAAAAAGCTTACAATTCCCTCACTACATAAACAATAAAGCATAATGATAGACAAGGGTGCTCCTTGAAATAGCATCAAGAGTTGATCTCGCCCTCAAACTCTGCATCATCTTCTGCATCCTCATAGTTGGACCACTTCACTAAGGCCTCATCGTCACTCTCCACTTGGGAATAAGAAAGTTTATCATAGTGTTTTAGGACCAAAGGCCCTTTACCCCCTTCAATATCTTGCTAAAAAATTTAGCCCTCTTCTTTACCCTTTTCACCATCTTCTCCTGTGAGTCCTAGAGCGCTCTGTGAGATATTACTAATGAAGAATAGGACCTCTCAATCCTAGCAATGGTGGCTCCCTGCTTCTTCTGGTCTTCCAAGTACCTCTCAAATTAGAGCACGACACATATGAATGGCGGGTGGTGGAGGGCTCTTTTGTCCCCTGGGGAAATCCCGACACGAGTTCCCTAATGATCCTAATATAAACACCAATATACTTTAGAGTCCTAGCTGTGGATGTTCTATAAGACTCATACTTCTTGCATGTCAACTTTCCCAAGTCCATCATCATCTTCTTGCTTTTGCACGGTGTGCCCTCACCTCAAATTTTGAGAAGGTGAATGGGGGTGCCAGGTCGCACCCTAGTATCTCCCGAATACTCCTTAACGCCTGCTTGCCTACATAACTCTATAATCAAAGAGGGTAAAGAGAGGTGGATACCTCCATGGTTCTTGAAGAATTTCATGTTTGTGACTAT
The DNA here is from genome assembly GCF_002878395.1 of Capsicum annuum. Classification (NCBI taxonomy): domain Eukaryota; kingdom Viridiplantae; phylum Streptophyta; class Magnoliopsida; order Solanales; family Solanaceae; genus Capsicum; species Capsicum annuum. The sequence continues at coordinate 142,003 of NW_025859642.1, forward strand.
AAGCTGACCTATATTCAAAAGAATGTCGTCTACTATGCAAGAAACCATTTGAACCTGCAAGTTTGGAATTACTGCCATATGGGTGCTAGGAGAGACTTGGCTACAGATATAGTTCAACCAAATCAAGACCTCAATAGTGAAATTATTCATTGATATATTTCTCTTAGTGCCTACCCAAGAGACCTCCTTGCCCAGTACAACCTCTCTGTCATCCAGCTACTCGACTCATACCCTTAGCTGCAAAGTCAACCATATTTATATTTGGGAGCCCATATAGATCATTAATTTGATCCACCCCAAAATTCACCTCTTTCTCTCAGATCTTGATAATCTTGATGGAAAGGTATGAGAAATATACTACGCTAAGGTTAGCGTAGAATTCCCAGACCCACTACTCATTTGCCTTCCAAGGATCTAGGGCAAAACACTACCACCCAATAGCCGCGAGTCTATCATGAAATGCTAGAATCTTTTTTGATACTTTATCCAAGCATATTCCTCTCTCGGGGAGCACCTTTGACCTTGAAAGATCACCATAGTATAGAGTGTGGCACTCGGGGGCCATGAATCGAACTTGGTCTAACATTCCATGATATAATCCTTAAAAATATGAGAACAACACAACAACATTAATCATCAACAATTTAATATACAAACTATACAATATTTTTCACTAAAGCTCATGGGATGGTTACTTGGTGGTGTTTGGACAAAAATTTAAAGTGCAGAAATTTTGGCCCAAGCTGGAACGTAATCTCAAATGTAGAAATCACGAGCCATAGATGCGATCGTGGTACTTCGATTGCGGTCCCGATGACTATGATTGCGGTATTTGACATCGGTTCAAGCTAGATTTTTCAATAGTCAAGAAAAACAATTTCTAAGCCATAACATATTCCCAAATAAGAATGAACACTAAAAGCATTGAATAAGATTACTAGGTACTCGTTTATCACCTTAATACGAAAACAACTACCCATGCACTCATTTGGGTATTGGATCAAACACTTGGTGTACACCCTATATTTTACTGAATTTCAGACACAATTTGGGTACTCAAGACTTCCCCACATGTGTGCACACTATTTCTAGCAGCTAAACATCACACAAGTATGATTTAATCAAATTTATTTAATCAAATTTTTAGTAATGAAAATCATAATTTTAGGCCTTACCTATAACATGCATTATATGACCTATTTTTGAACAATTAAACAATGAAACCAAGATACTTAGCGAAGGAAATGATGAAAGAGGGATGCTCAAATAATTTTGAATGCCCAAAATATTCGAAGGAGTGGGTACAAATTAAGAGAAAAGTTGAGAAGGGAGTATGGGGGGAATGGAAGTCTGATGGTCTTTTTAAATTGATTTAACTACGATCATAGTCCAAGGTCCATGATCACGGATACGCAGGTGACCGCGATCACAACATTAGCCCTGCGATCGCAGTAACTGAGAGCATTTTTGCACCTTTGTTTTCCCCAATTTAGCTAATTACTCAGTTTTGGCACCCTTTTCCCTGTTTAGTCCAACATACAAAAATTCCACACTTTTCACTTCTCAAAATCACTCAACATACTCCATAGTACCATAAATGCATGGATTAATTAGATGACAAAATTAAAATCTACCCTATTTTATTAAAAATAAAGGATATGAGCTACTTTCTGGTATTTGTAGGTTGCCTCCCATATAGAACTTTAGTTATCATTATGGAACAAAGTCCTTCAAATTTTTCAAGTTGTATCCCCAATGGACCCATATTTCACTTCCTCATCTTCAACATCGATATTCGATACCACTTGAAGCTCTATGGGTTATTTCTTTATTTTGCATACCCGGAAGGACACTTTACCTTCATGAACTCTAAACCTCATTTTCCTAAACTCTAAATAGACAATGGATCTACCAGTGGAAAGGAAAGGTCGACCAAGTATAATAGGTACCTCCTGGTTCATTTCACAATCTAGCACCACGAAATATGTCAGAAGGATGAATCCTTCAACTTTTACCAACACGTTGAACAAAACACCAATTTGTTTCTTGATAGATCAGTCTTCCATTAATAGCCTCATAGACATTAGAGTAGTGGTGCTCAAGCCAAGCCTCTGATAAATTGAAAAGGGCATGAGATTAATACTCTCACCAAGGTCACATAAAGCTTTTCCAAACTTATGCATCCTGATGGGGCATGGGATTGTAAAGGCCCCGGGGCCTTCCTTCTTTTCTGCTATTGCGCTACTCATGATAGAATTACACCCATAGGTGACATCAATGGTGTAACCTTCAACAAGTTTCTTCTTCGACATCAACTTTTTCATAAGCTTAGCATACCCTAAAATTTCTTTGATCGCCTCAAGCAATGGGATATTGATAGAGGTTGTTAAGATTAGCCATGAATTTCTTAAGCTTATCACACTCCTCTTTATTCTTAAGCCTGTGTGGAAATGGCGGGGGAATTTGCATAGAAGGCAATTCATCACTTCATGGATCATTATTCATCAAGATTTTAGATCTTCTTTTTTGGATCAACCATAATATTTTTATTCACATTCATATGCTCAATGTTGGGCTTTTTTTAGCCACACTTTCTCCCTCAACTTCTCTCTAATAATCCCCTAGGTTCTTGCCACTCCTAATGACTATGGCAAAGACTTGAGCATCATTTTTCAAATTCACAACGGTGTCACTAGGAAGACCTTCTTTTTTTCTAGCATTAATTTTAGTGGATATTTGCCTGATTTGAGTCTCCAACTATTTAATATAAGTAGAGTGAGACATAACTGTTAGGTTGATTTGTGAAAAGTTTCCTTTCAATTCATGGATCATCTTGTCTGTTCCCTCCACTTTTATCAAAATTTTTTCCAAGACATCTTCGGTTTTATATTTGTTGGGGTCGATGAAGTTTGCTTGTTTTCTCTTTACCCGATCATGAGGGGGCACATAATAATCATACTCTCAGTATTTGTCCCTCCATTCACGGTCACGATTATGATCCATCCAACCTTGATTCCCACCTTTCCTTTGATAGGCTGCATGGGACCCCCTCCTCCCCACCCCCCACCCCCCAAATAATTAGCCAAATACCGAATCTCTTCATCAAGCTTCTTGGCCTC
>NW_025859642.1:148121-180417 GCF_002878395.1 Capsicum annuum
AAAATAAGAAAACGTTAGTTCAAAATACGCTAGACATTCTTCACACTTGGCTTCCTCACTTGGTCCTTCAAGTGTTGTAAGCCGGCTATCAATCCGTGAGTTCTTAGGAATGAGTCTACTCTTGAGTTGGAGTGGATTTTGGTTAGAAGACTCAAAGAAGTTTTGTACGCACTTGAACGAAAAACAACTACAAACTATAAATGAGCAAAGCACCACAAGTAACACTTACACGAAAGAAGTACTCTAAAACTAGTTCATAACTTAGTAGGTTGTTACTAGTTGTCAACTAGTATAGGAGTCAATGAAAATGAAACTAATAGAGACAAGGAAAGAAACTATGGATGTCCAAGAACTTGAGTTTTGTTTTTTGGTTTTTGGCATGGCCCACGATTTTTATTGTTATTTTTTTCTTAGGTCGTTGATATTGTTGTTGATGTGGAGTATAATGTTTTCAAGACATAAGTTGTTTAATCTTATTTATTGGTGATGCATTTTCAATTTTGGAGTAACAAGACAAGGCTTTGGATTCTATTCCCAAAGTTCAAAAAGGTGCACATCGTCTTTCACCAACTTGCACTAAAATGGCAAAACACCTTTTTGCCTTGTCTTTTCCCTTTCCTCTTTCGGCCTTTCTTGAAAGATGTTTTGACACTCTTTTACTAGGCAAGCTTTTGGTAGGTCTTTGTTTCTTTGCCACTTTAGTGTTTTCTTGAAAGTAGTCCCAAGACAACACAATACCTTACCTCTCTCTTCCATTTTTCAAAATAAAAAAGACATTTTGTTGAATATTACTCAAGAACAGCATGAACAACAACAAGAACACTTTGAACAATCACAATATCTAAACTGTACAACCTTTCAACAACTTAAGAAAGCTCAAATCTTGGACTTTAGACTCAAGTGTTCTAGGAAAACAACAAGCTAACACACAAATCTACTAAGACAAGAAAAATAACACCTAATTTAGATACAAATTCGGCCAAACAACGACACCACTTCGGCCAAGACACCCAACCCGTAGAATAACTTCTTTTTGTTAGATTTTCGACCTTGGACACCTCTTTTTTTTTTATTTTTCGACTTAGAGAGACCAAGATTGGTAGTGTAGGAACACAACCAGCATTAGATTTAATACCAAGTGATATCAAACGGTATCTACAATAGCACAAAACATTCCACAAACTCAAAAAAATAGTCCACACGTACAAGGCATCATACGAAAAGAACAAACACACAAACTTGAAAGATAAGGATATATAGATAACTTGACACAAAGAGGATATAAAATGTAGCATATAAAGAGTGTATAAAACTCTAAAACCACTACAAATCACATTAACAAGCACCAAGTTATTACGGGAACACAAGAGGAACTCGATTCACTCAAGCACTCTCGTTTCTAGCTGTCTCAAAACACAAGTAGAACCTTTCACTTGTGATGCTTAAAATATTTGGTGGTCTACTCTCTTATTGAGAGGAAATATGGTGTTCAATGTTAAAAATTGGTTTTAAAATAAGCTAACTAAGAAAATAAGACTAAGGGATTCCTACTTATAGTCCATTACAAAAGATATGGGAAATGACACATTTACCCTTAATGAAGGGGGTGGGTTTGCAGTGTATAAATGGGGTTGTCTTGTAGTGTTTTCAAGACACTCAAGGAATGTATTCACACTTTAATACATACACTTCCTTGGATTAACATAAGACATGCTCAACCGCATCCATTTTCATAAACGCGCCTTGTAGTCTTTGTAGTTCCCGAGCTTGGGCAAGGCTTTGAAAAAGGCTTCAAAAGGTCTTCAATTCCTTTGCAAATACGAAACGTGTACCTTCAAAAAAAACTTGTAATACTTTTTCTCCTCATGCTTGTATCAACCGGGGTAAGAAGTTATGGCTGTTTTACTAAGAGTTGTCAGAACCGTCAAGGTGCGATAGAAGATCCGACGGACTGACGAGTCTGCGACACACTATCGCTCGTCCCATCATAACCATGGCAGTAACTCCATTTTCTAGCCTAAGTGCGATGAACAAGATGATGGACCGTCAAGGCTGAGATAGACCATCGCTGAGACCGTCGCCACTGAGGCAGTGTGGTCTCATCTTGGCCAATGGGCGACAGATGATCCGAGGGACCATCAAGATTGTGATAGACCATCGTTTCAACCGTCACATTGAGAAAGTGTGTTCTTTTTTCAACTGGAGTGTGACAGATGATCCAACGGATCATCAGGCTAGCGACAGACCATTGCAGCTCCCGTTTAGTATTTTAAGTCATTTTTAAAAAGAACTCTTCTATCTTTCCACTCTTTTATAAACTAGATATATTCCAAATAAAGTAAATGACTTTATTCGTCATCCAAAGCACAAGAGAGCTAGGATTTCTCCATCAAGATCAAATATAAAACCCTTCTCTAAGAAATCCAAGAACTCACCATAGATTCAATAAATTGAGTTGAGATTTAAGTTCTCCAAGTTCAAGGATTGTAAGAACGCTCTCTTAAGAGTAAGAAAAAGAGTTTGAAGCAATCTTATTCATCATATTTCATAATCCAAGGTATGTGGGGTTTTAAACAAGGGTAATCCTTTCACCCTTGTGCCCAAAGGCTTATTTAAACTATAATTTTTTATAATCCATGAGATTTTACATGATATTGAATTAGGATTTTTTTACCCATTGTTATTGATTGCAATATCTTGATGTTTTCCATGAATTGAAAGTCAAATAACATGATTTTGCCTGTTTTCTTAAGAAATTAAAGCTGAGTTTATACCCTATGTTGTTACTCCTTTAGAATTTATGAGTTTCAGTATTCTAGAAATTGAAGTGCATGAGTATGTTGATATTTTGAGACAAATTGCTGGAACTTCCAGATTTCTTCATGAATTATGAATCTATATGTTATCTATTATGCATTATGATGAGTTTTAACATGAGATTGAATTATGAGTCATTAATCCCTACTAGAGACTTGAAATTTTATGAACTAATGTTCTATAAGCACCCATGATTTGAGTATTTTTAGATTATTGAGAAATGTTTTGATCTAATGGTTATAGATTTTTGAAATCCACTCTACCACATGAGATTATAGATTTGATTATTGGGTTCTTATGAACCATGAGATTATTTTGAAAGTGGATTTCCATGAGATGAGTGAGATAAACTAAAGGGAGTAGTATTTAACACCTAGTTGGGTAAATTACCCCAGTTTCTTACCCCAAAACTACATGCCACCATAAGTTTGAGATTTTGGGCGTAAGGTCGAGATGATTAGGCCCGAGGCCAAGATAAGTGATCACTGAGTTGAGATTATACTCTTTGACAAGAGTATGATGCCTCTCCACAACGTGAGATTTATTTCTTAGGAGGAAAAGATGTTGAACTCCATGTAGCTCACATGGTTTATGTCGGTTAAGATAATCTCCCTAAACTAAAGTATTTTCCATTGAGATAGAATATTTTCTCAAAAACTTTGAGATGAGATATTTTCTAAACTGAATGAATTGATTTTGAGTATTTTCTAAAGAAGGAAGTAGTTTTCTCTACTAATAAGAGTTGATCATCAGTTTTTAATCCAAGTTCATATGATTTTGAGTTCCAAGTGTTTGAGTTCAAAAGAGTTATAAATTCTTGAGCATTAAAAAAGTTTTACTCCCCATGAGATATATGCATGAGTTGAAAGTATTGTCTAAAGTTTCCTTCGGCCTATGAGTAATGACAATAAGAGAAGAGTATAGATTTTAAAGCTAAAATATAATGACTCACGAGATTTGTGTTACATGCTTAATTCAACATGATTTATAAGCTTTACATTTTGACTTATTATAGCCATGTGAGTCATTCCTATTGCATACATGATTTTATTAAAGAGTATTGATATTGTTTTATGTAAATGAACACACCCCTACTTACTCAGTGCATTCCTAAGTGTTGATCTATATATACATCTATGTGCTACATTGTCTTATAATGTAGGTTCAGGTGCTCAGTCTTAGCCTCTTCAGTAATTCCCGAGTACATTTGTTTGTATTTCTCTTGTGGTGAGTCCTTATGCTTCAAGGGCCTATATTCAGAAATTTCAGTATTTAAGTATTTATGTTATTACTTTCAATTCAGTTTGCATCTATTGGGGATCTATCCCAATGACCCTCTAGTTCATGGAGTAGTAGAGGCTTTGTCAGACTAGTTTCAAACTGTGGTTGTGTTGAGATTTCCAGTATTATGGTCATTTAGACCGAGTATTATCTTCGTATTTCCTTTCATTTGATATGACAGTGCCAGTGTTTTGTATATTCCTCCTTGAATGAGTTATTATGAGAAGTGATAGACTTATAGCCCAAAGCATCATGTGACATCTCGGTAGGTGATTTTGGGTCGTTACAAACTTGGTATCAAAGCCTAAGGTTTTAAAGGAGTCCTAGGGAGTCTGACAAGCCGCGTTAAGTAGAGTCTTGATCATTAGTGTGTAGCGCGCCACATCTATGAGCAAGAGGCTATAAGTCATTTTAGGAAAAAGTTGTTTCTATCTTTCAGATTCCATCGTACCTATAGTTTTCTCTCTCATCTTATAATTCGTGCTCTCCTATTTTCGAAAATGCCTCTCCGAAGAGAGAATGCCCGTGGAAATGATGATGAGCAACCCCATCCTATTGTTTCTTTGAATGAGACAGTGTCTTATGCTGTGTTTCAGGCGGCCTTTCAGGAGTTAGCCCAAGCCATCACCATTAATATTTGAGATAATAACCCATCTGCAGATGAAGATCAGTAGGGAGGTGATATATCTACTTCTAGGCTTCGTAATTTCATGCGGATGAATCTGCTAGAGTTTTATGGGTCCAAGGCAAGTGAGTACCCACATTGTACCTTGAGAAGGTAAGAAAGATCACATAGGTGATGCATGTTTTTGTGTAAGAAAGTGTTGAGTTAGCATCTTACAAGTTGAAGGAGATCGCTGATGATTGGGTTGTACCATGAAGGAAAGGTAGAGGTGAGAATGGCGTTTCTATGACTTGGCAGGTATTCCAAGATTCATTCTTGGACAAGTTATTTCTGCTTGAGATGAGGGAAGCAAAGATTAAGGAGTTTATGAACTTGAGGTAGGGCTCCATGACTATTAAGGAGTACTTCTTAAATTTCAACCAGTTGGCCAAGTATGCTCCTGATTTGATTTCTGACACCCAAGCTAGTATGAGTAAATTCATGATAGGTGTTTCTGGTTTGGTGTTGAAAGAGTGTAGGACTGTGATGCTGCGTAGGGATATGGATCTATATAGGTTGATAATGCATGCACAACAGATAAAGGTGGATAAGATTAGAGAGAGAGACAAGCTAAGGGGTAATAAGAGGGCTAGATCTGAGTAGCATAAGTATAGTCAGCCTAAGATCCATAGAGACAACCGTCCTCAGTTTAAGATACGTCCGTCTATTCCCACACCTTCATCAGTTAGTGCTCCCATTCCTAAAAATTCTTTTTGAAATCATAAATTTGAACTTGTTATAAAGATGAAATTGAGAAAAAATAGATAATTATAAGATTAGAAACTTACCCAAGTGAAAACGGGGCGTGAATCGAAGAAATACAAGTTTTAGGCCTTCCGAGCCAAAATGCCCAATTTTCACTTTAATTCATGTTAAAACAAGAATTGGATGATAAATCTAGAGTAATGTAGTTGAAATAGGTGCTACAAAGCTTACCCAATATTAGAAATGGATGAAATTTCTCAAAAGTACGCAACCCTAATCTCTAAGTCTCAAAAATGAGGGAAAATGATGAAACATGGGTATATACAAGGTCCAAGTCTCCGTGGATCCCTCGGGATTCATTCGAAATCTCGTGAATGCAAACATAATATGCTACCCTGTAAAATATAATGCTCTGAACTCAATGGAAATATTAGATTTTTAAAAAAAATATTATTTTCACAAAGTTGACCCCCGAAACCCAATTGCACAACTTTCTGAACCGAGGATCGAAATGAGATTTGAAAGTCATAAAACCACACCAACCATGTTTCAAACTTAAAATCGATATTTCAAATTAGCTGGTGCAGTCCATTTTTTCATCTGATGCATAGATCAATAAATATTGAGTAAAGTCAAATATAAGGGTTTTCAAGCCACCAAAAACCACAATTTCATATAAATCACACCTAAATGCATTAGAGATCGTACCAATCATTCCCACATCCTAAAAATACCATAAAGCAACCACTTGGAGGGGTGAAATGGTCAAATCTTACAGAATTAAATATTTCACATAATTCATCAAAATTCAAGTCATTACATCTTCCACCACTAAAAGTCTTATTTTTTCTCGAACTAAAGGCAAGGGAAAATAATTGGATCACCAAAAAATTGGGGATAAGAACTGTGTATATCAGACTCGACCTCCCAAGTAGACTTATCTATTGGTTGATGTCTCCACTAGACATTAACAAATAGAATAACTCTTGAACGCAACTGCCTAACATCTTTAGCCAAGATGGAGATAGGCTCCTCAATGAAAAAAAGCCTCTTATCTTACTGGACTGAATCCCAACGAATGACATAAGACTCATCCAGAATGTAAAGGTAAGGCATGGAAACATGAAAAGTTGGATGAACAACTGATAAATCTTGGGGGCAAAGCCAATACATAAGCCACATCACCAACAGTACGAAGAGTCTCAAATGGGCCAATATACTTGGGACTATGCTTTCCCCTCTTCCCAAACCTCATCACATCCTTTATGGGTGAAACTCGAATGAAAACTCAATCACCAATACCAAATCTCAAGGAATGAAGTCTACGATCTTCATAAAACTTATACCTACTCTAAGCCGCTCGAAGCCTATCTTGAATAATTTAAACTCTATCCAAAGACTCATAAAGCAAGTCCGTACCTCGAGTCTAAACTCAAAAACCTCAAACTAACCAATTGGAGAGCGACAACATCTACCATACGAGGCCTTAAAAGGAGCCATATCAATACTGAAATAGTAGTTATTATTATATGCAAACTCTGCCAAAGCTAGGTGCTACTCTCATAGTCTATGAAAATCTTTCACTCCAGTTGGAGTATATCCTCCAAAACCTGAATAGTCCACTCTGATTGACCATCGACCTAGGGGTGGAGTGCTTTGCTAAGATCAACTTGAGTACTTAACTTCTCCTGAAAATTCTTCCAAAATGAGATGTGAATGTTGAACCTTGATCCGAGATGATAGACCATAGCACTCTATGCCGATGCATAATAGTTTGAATATAGATATGGGCCAACCTCCTAACACTGTAAAAAACCTAAATCGGAATGAAATTAGTTGATTTGGTCAATCAATCCATGATGACCCAACACTATCAGAACCATGAGATGTATGAGGCAATCTATTCATTAAGTCCATAGTGATTTGTTCCCACTTCCACTCGGGAATGGGTAACCTCAAAAGCAAACCACCCAGCCTCATATGTTCATCCTTCACCTTCTAGCAACATAGGGAACGAGCTACACATTATGCTACATCCTTACTCATACCTTCCCACCAGTAATGCTGCCTCAAGTAATGATACATCATAGTCATTCCTAGATAGATAGAATACTTAGAATAATGGGCCTCCACCAAAATCCATCCAATCCAATCACCCACTCTTGGAACACAAACTCGGCCTCAAATCCTCAAAACCCTATTACAATTGAGTGAGGCTTCCTTATCCTTACCACTCAACACCTTATACTAAATTAGTAATTATCCAACACAGTTAAATTGATGAGCCTGAATCTGCTCCATTAATAAATACCTATCCTCCATGAATGCTAAAACATACCCAGGTGTCAAAATATCAATATCAACCATTTAGTTTGATGAAGACTAAACTTCTAAGGCCAAATGCCTCTTCTATGTTAAAAGATATGCCAAGATACCCATCCTAGTTGACTTCCAACCTAAGGCATCTACAACTACATTAGCCTTGCTTGGATGATATAGAATATTCAAGTCATAATCCTTAAGCAACTCAAGACAATGACGTTGACTCATATTAAGGTCCCGCTGGGTGAAGAAGTACCAAAGGCTACAATGATTTGAGAAAATATCACAACAGAATCCATACAAGTAGTGCCTCCATAACTTAAAAGAAAAAACAATTGCTCACAACTCCAAATCATGGGTAAGGTAATCATTCTCAAAGAGTTTCAACTAATGAGAAGCATACGAAATCACCTTACCCTCATACATCAACATAGAACCTAACCCAACACCTGAAGCATCATAAGAGATAGTAAAAACCATGCCTTCCTTGGGAAAAGTCAAGATAGAAGTTGATGTCATCAAATGTTTGAGATTTTGAAAGACCGCCTTACTAGCATCGGACCATTGGAAGAAAATTTTCTTCTTATTCAACTTGGTCAATGAAGCTGCAATAGATGAGAAGCCCTCTATGAAATGCCGATAGTAACTTGCCAAGCCAACAAGACTATGGACCTTGGTGGGTAAAGTAGATCTATCCCAATCACGAACTACTGTAATCTTGACTCGATCAACCATAATACCATCCTTAGTCACCATATGACTCAAGAAAGAGAGAAAATCCAACCAAAAGTCACCCTTGGAGAACTTAGCATATAACTTTTTATCCCTTAACCTCTGAAGCACAATCCACAAATACTCCTCATAATCGGCCTCTCTCTTGGAATAAACTAAGATATTATCTATAAATACAATAATAAAGGAGTCAAAATAAGGTACAAATACCCAGTTCATCAACTCCATAAAAGAAGCTGGGGCATTATCCAACCTAAAGAATATGATAAAGATCTCATAATAACTATATCAAGTCCTAAAAGCTATGTTTGCAATATTTGAAGCTTTAATCCTTAATTGGTGATACCTAGATCTCAAATCAATATTAGAAAATACTACATCACCCTGAAAATGGTCAAACATATCATCAATATGAGGAAGAGGATACTTATTCTTAACGATTACCTTGTTCAACTATCAATAATCAATACACATACGCATAGAACTATTTTTTTCTTTACAAACAAGATAGGTGCACCCCAAGGTGACACACTAGGTTAGATAAATCCCTATCCAACAACTCCTACAATTAATCCTTCAATTTTTTCAACTCAGCTAGGGACATCCTATAAGGAGGAATAGAGATGGGCTTGGTGCCCGGCTTAACATTAATAGCAATGTCAATATCATAATCTTGAGGCATATCAGGAAACTCCATAGAAAACACATCCACGAACTCATGGACAACACAAACAAAATCCAAAAAAAGAGGTAAAGAAACATTAGTATCACAAATATGAGCCAAATAAAAAAGCATCCCCTCTTAACCAAGCGACAGGAATGAACATAAGATATGACCCTATTGGGATATAAATGAAGTACACCCTTCTAAGCTATACTTTCCATACCCGGTGGAGCTAAAGTCACAGTCTTAGCATAATAATCTAGGACAACATGGTAAGGAGCCAACCAATCCATACCCAAAATAATGCCGAAGTCAACCATATCAAAGACAAACAAATCTACCCAAGTTACATACCCAACAAATATCACAACACAAGATTGGTATACCCGATCCACCACTAATGAATCTCCTATAGGGGTAGATATATGAATAGGCATGGCAAGAGGCTTACTAACATATTCAAAACCCAAAGCAAAACATATAGGCATATCAAAGAAAGATGATCGAAAATTAAAAAACACAGATACAGATCAAAAATAAATAGGGATGATACCTGTGATAACAAAATCTAAAGCCTCTACCTCTGGTCTAGCAGGTATGGCATAACACTGTCTATGATCACCGACTGCCTGAGTAACCCCATGGGCACCACTACCTCGGCCTCGCGCACCTCTGGTAGAACATCTACCTCTCACAGCTAAAATAGGAGTATCTCTAAACAAATAATGGGGATAGTCCTTAACCAAATGGCCAATCTCATCACAGATAGAGTAAGCTCTACGATCTGACTCAATATGAAGAGGTATAATTGGCCAAAAATAGCCAGCCTGCACTGCTGTACTAGAAGACCCACTATCAAAACTCTGCAAGGATGTCTGCACAGGTCTATTATGATAACAACAGAAACCTCTAGAATCCCTACCTCGAGAAGTATGACCTCTGGACTCGCCTAGATGATGCACTTTCTTGGTACCTCTATGAGATTCTCAAAGGATACCATTAGTTATATTAGTATTATGCACTATCCTCTAAAATGATACTCCAAACACTACTACCTGATATGTATCTAGTTGAAGAAAAACATCTAGCCCCTTCACAAACTTTCAAATCTTCTTATATTTGGTGGCAATGCTGGCATAAAAGTATCTAGACAAGGCATAGAAATATGTGTCATACTCTAAAATAGTTATAGATCCATGATCTAGGTGATCAAGCTCATTAGATCCCTTAGAATCTACGGTATGGACCTTTACAAAAAGTCCTCAACAAACTGGTCCTAAGTTATCTCAGGAGAATCAAAAGGTCTGTAACCAATAACTGACCTTAACCAATCTCTAGCATCATTTTTTAACTGATAAGTAGTATATGCAGTACCATGTGACTCGAGTGAACCCAAGCTATGCAACTTCTCATGATAGTAAATTAAGAACTCATAGGAATCCTCTCCCATAGCACCACTAAATCTAAGAGGACCAAAATGAGTGAATATCTCAAACCTCTTCTGATACTCAGAAGACATAACTATGCTCACCGTAAGAGAACGCATGGTGAATCTAGTTGGCTGATACCCTATTTTAGGAGGTAACAAAGATAAAGGTAGAAATCCTAATCTTTGAATACCATACTCAAATATAGGCGTTGAAGAAGGAATAACACTCAGAGTCTGTATAGTACCAAAAGCAAAAGTAAATACCATTGAAGGATCTACAATTGGAGAGGAACACTATAAGTAGACTCTAGCATAGAAAAAGGCATAGTACTCAGTGTTGGGGGAACACCATACACACTTGAACACATAAGACTATTAGACACCTCATTCTTACACTATTGATACCAAAAAACTTGGCAGCTCTGATACCAGTTTATCAAGACCCAAAATCTAATGGTCATGATGGCACTTGTCATGGAAACCCTAGACAAGTAAGCCTAATAATAACCTGAGTAAGGCTTTAAAATAAAGACAAACCATAAAATATAGTAAAGTAAACAGATATAATCAACAATACCATAATCTCCAAACCTTGTTTTAGACTATATCAACATTACTAGTAGGATTCAAAATAAAAATACATAAGATATCCAAAATAGGAACACCTATGTCTTTGAATACGAATAAAGACATATTCTAAATAATGAAAGTTAATAGTTAACTCTCGAAGAAAAAATCCAATCACTACCTCAAATAGCTCCAAAGTATCGCCAGAAGTTAACCACCGTGAGGTACACTTGAATCAGGATCTACACCAAAAGGGCATAGTAGAGGTGAGTATAGTACACTTATACTCAGTAGGTATCATAGACTGACTGAGCAAAGTAGAAAATAAAGCATACAGAATACACACTATGGGCACGTCACCTGCAACCAGAAAATGTCCTAAATAGTAGCCCACACATCTCTACTAATTGTTCTAATATCCAAAAATATAGCAAATACAAGTAGGGAAGTTGTGCACAACCACTATATACACCTATGAAGCTAAAGCTTTCCAATATAGAACCCATGGGGGGTTTATAAACCTATATATAATACATATCCTATACTATATACACATCTCCTCTCTTTATATTGAAGTCACCCAAAAACTAACCTCCAAAGAAGTATTCTACAGTAAATGCCAAATATAGTAACCCAAAGCAGGTTGGGGTCAAACCCACAAGAACAATGTTAAATAGTTTCTTAACTTTTTGTGATTTACGAGCAGTGCAGAGAAGCAAAATAGGAGAAATTTTGAATTAACAATAAGTAGTTACCGAACATGAATGTTTAGGTTTGTAAAGAGTAGAAGATGAAGACTAGGACTGTGTTCCCCCTAGTTTCTCAACTCTGTAAACTTTCTGTGTTTAACTCACTTATTCTCTTTCTCTCTATTCAAAGTCAACAAGCTATGTTATCACCTATCTTGTGAATGTGATAATAAATGTCGCCCTTTACCTTGTGAGTTTTAAGGTGTTGCCTTATTGCTCCTTTTCTATAACCTTAATTCAACTTTTACCTTTTGGGTCACAAGTTGGTTAGATGAGATGGTGTAATTATAAAATAGACGTGAATCTTAAATTACAGTCTTAATCCCATCTACCTAATCTTAAACTCTTTTGTGAGGACGTTTTCAAATACAAGCAATCCTCAAGCTTCTACAGTATCTCTGAGGTCAACTAATATGAAGAATATTAAGATACATGAAATAACAATAGAATAGATGAAACTACCACTTCCTCTACATAGTTAATCCACTAGGGTTAACAACCCTAGTCAAGAAAATTAGCCGCTCATGTTCATGCAACAATCTATGATAGTTAATAAAGAAAATATTTAATTAATTGCACAAGAATAATAGGAAGAAAATCTAAAGTCTTCAATTAAATAAAACCCAAAATCTCAAGAACAAAATCTCAATGAGCAAAGTATGTTAAAAGTATTGTAAAAATGTGTAACCTAGTAAAGGAATAACCCTAAGGTATTTATAGTATTTCAAAGTAATTTAGAAATCCTAATCAAAACGGAATAGAAAAAGTATGCCAGCACATGATATGACCCACGTAGTGCACGTGTAAGGTCTTTTTATGAGTCGTAAAATGGTTGTCGTAAGTACTCTAGTGACTGATCTTTCACAATTTCAGGCTTTTGTAGTCTTTATGACTCATCCTCATGAGTTGTACCTGGACCATACGACTCGTGGTCTTCACTCGTTACCACTTGGGCCTTAATCTTTCAATGCTTTGGAAACTGGTCTCTTCATGACTTATTCTTACGAGTCATACTTAAGTTTTATGACTCATCTTCTTTTGAGATTTCAACTCTAACTTTAACTTTGGTTTTTGTTCTCTCAATGAAAGCTTCTCTAGACTTAGAGCCACATCTTACAATTCATACCCTCCAGTCGTATCCACTCTTCACTTAGCTTCAATGCTTAACTTTTGTTACTGTTTTACTTACGAGTAAACCTACGAGCCATATGATTTGTTGACGACTTGTAAGATGAATCAAATACTACACAAATTTTATTTTTTCAGAGCTTTTTCTTCCAATTTCATTCCAAGACTATCATTCATCTGTTTCACCTACAACAACTACAAAACTACATCATATATACCAAAATAACTTAAGTCCAAGCATAAATTCTTTGTTTTAAGTATCAAAAATGGTGTGTTTCTACGATGCATCAACACCCTCAACTTAGAATATTTGCGTGTCCTTAGGCAAAACAAAACAATAATCAAATCTATAAAACAACCCCAATGCTTAAACAAAACTATCATAAGATACCTATGGCAGTGATTTTCAGTTTAGTTTTCAACATTGCTAGTTTCCTTCCTAGTTATAAATTTTAAAGAATCCAACTGTGTATATCGATTTGGGACATAGAGAAACATAAAAGAATCCAATGACGGCATTACATTAGTAACATAGAACTAGGTATAGATACAAATAACACTCACTGAATAGTCTAGCAACCTAATAACATAACCCTTATACGCTTACAATAAAGGAAGTCCCATTCACTCAATTTAGATCCATAATTATTATTTAGGAATATTGCAAAAGACGCTCTCACTCACAAAAAAGTATCAGCCGATGTATACAGAATACCAAAAGGTTGCTTATATGCTCTTTCCAAAGTTTTCAAACAGTTGGGATAGGATCACTAAAGGACTTTATTCAACTTAT
Organism: Capsicum annuum; assembly: GCF_002878395.1. NCBI lineage: Eukaryota > Viridiplantae > Streptophyta > Magnoliopsida > Solanales > Solanaceae > Capsicum > Capsicum annuum. The sequence continues at coordinate 161,973 of NW_025859642.1, forward strand.
AACGTACGTTTGGTGCTGGTATGGTATTGTTTTTGGATTTTTCAATGACTACGCCATCTTGACACTGTGCTTTATTTGGTGTACACTTTTTCTTCCTTTTATTTCAACCCTTTTGTCTCCCTTTTTATTTTAAAGAACATTCAAATTGGGCCTGGTGCGGTTTTGTTTTCTCATATTCCTTTTTTTCTCTTTTTCTTTCCTTTTTTTCAATTTTTTTCTTTTATTATCTTTTAGTTTCACAGAACCTGCCCTTCTTTATTTTTTTTCTACACCTTTTTCTTCATACTAGTTTTTTCCTACGCACCCCTATCATAGCCACACTCAACTTAGACGATTTGCCTGAGTTAAGGTGCACAATGTCCAAGGAGGACCAGGGCTAAAATAGGTTCATTGTAAGTGAATAGGAAGGTAAAATTAGTGTAATAAAAAACAAATGGGTCAATTAGGCTCAAATTTTTGGATCAAGCAATTCATGATACGTTTGGTTAGGCGTTTTAGGCTCGAGTAAACTTAAAAATTAAAATGGCGTATGATCATCTCCTACTCAACTATCTTGAATCCTAGGAAGGATCAACCAGGCAAGTTTTTAATTCCACCACACCTAGAACTAGGTAACGCATCACACACACCTCGTACAAGGTCACATTGATAGTTAATACTTATATAGTTATGCAATTGTTTGCCATAGTTTTTCTATCCCTAATTCTAATGCCATTATAAGATTCACAGTCATCCCTCACACAATCAATAAAATTTTAGGTGGGGTATCAATTTTTCAGCACAATTATTCAAAATCAAACAAACTCTACATAATCGTTCAAAACCATGTCTACTGCTATAAGTATAATTTTTCTTCCTATTGTCATCTTCACAAAACACATAAACAACAATAAAATTATGCTGGTTGAAAAACTTTTTAGATTGTGGCCACGACTTTTGAAACACGGCAAGTGTAACCCGTGTGACCTTAGTATATCCCACCCCAACTTAATTTTTATGCATTGTCCCCAGTGTATCTAACAATGTAAAATAGGGATCGTGGACATACCTGGGTGCTCAAGGCATCGACTCATAATGCATCATCATATGGGCCCTTACATCTAGTCCAACCATCCTTCATAGTAGTCCTATCAGCTACTGGGACTGTCTCTACTATAGTGGCACCAGTTTTAGACTACATCTATTCCTCTCTCATCATTATCACTTATTGATTTTGAGCTATTGACACTAGCTGCCATCTCTTATACCCTCACCTGTCGGTCCGTCTTACTCTGTATGCTATCTTTCTTTGCCTTTCTTAGATTTTCCTTTTTAGTGCTTTGATGCTTTTTTTTGTTTCTCTCTTGGGGTTTTCCCCCATCAGAATACTCCATATGTCCTTAACGTCTATTTTAAGCTCAATCTTTGTTATCATAGAAGCCGGAATAAATGGCCTGTCATATAACTTATTCATAAGTTTTCAAATTTTGGCCACCACATCTTTCATCTCCGCAATGTCAGAGGTTTGGTTGCTTCCCAAATAATGTGTTATTCTTTACTAAAAATTATCCAACCTACCATGCACCCATCTATTTTGTTCTTCTAGCTTATTCCTAACCCTAGGCATCACGCCCCATTCCATCTGCTGTACTTTTTCTTCTATTATTCCCAACCTTCATATAATATCATTTAAACTGGATTGGGAAATAATCACATACCCTGGTGGTGTAGATCTGGCTGATGATAGATGTAGGGTTGCCGCATATGGTGAAATTGGGGTACTAGTTGGGGCTATAGTGTCAGAATGTAGTGGCTTAGACTGGCCACTATAAATTGGAACCTCATCAACTCCTGGCCACTATAAATTGGAACCTCATCAACTCCAACATTCTCTAAACTTTGTCCTCTACTTTGTGTCTCTTAAGCTAGAAATGATGCACCTTGATTTGCCTGTATGGTCATGAGTTTAGAAGCTTCCCAAATTAACCCCAAATTAGTGGTATTTTTAGGATCAATGAACTGGTCGATCCCTGGAAGTTCCAGCACCCTTGCAGCCAAACAAATCTTGGTGATCATACATGGATATACCAAAAGTATCTTTCTCCATCCACTGCTCGGTCTCATATTTCTCTTGCTAAAAATTGGCCCAATCAAACTCATAACCTACCATAAATCTATCTATCAATGTCACATAAACCGAATTGAGTATGTTGTCCCCAATTGTTGGACACAGTGTATGTCGGGCCAACCTATATCATGCTTTAGACTTAAAACTCAAAGTTTGTTTGGCGATTTGCAGTGAGTGTACTCTCAGGCCACCTACCACCCAACTAGCTTCTTACTCATTTAAGGCAATAAACCTATGATCTATCAAAATACCTCTTTTTATCTTACGACACCCTCTACTTCCTCATAACCTTTGGCATTTTATCCATGCAGTAATCTATCTCCCCAGTGTTTACTAGTGGCTGGAAACAGAGACCGTTCAAGAACCTTAAAATAGTTAGAGGGGAGATATTTACCCACCCTCTCCAAACTATCAAAGATATCACTAGATCACCACCTTCCATAAGTTTTCCTGAGGATATTGCCTCTTCAGCTCACCCTTATACAAAGCATAAAATTCCTGCACTAGTGCTGGACTATACTTTCCCGGTGCAATAGTCATCCACTAGAACTTGTACTACCAAAATCTAGCCTCAAATCTAGGAAACTCTGACATACCTACTGTGGTTAACCTCCTATCAAGATAGAGACCCCTTTTGATTCTTCTAGTAGAACGGATTATGATTATCCCATCATTGTATATTTCCTGCGTATTGGGGGTACCCCCATCATTTAACGGTAGGCATCGAGAAGGTTTAATGGATAGTGGTACTTGGGGTGGTTCCTAAATAGTGATAGAGGTCACATCTTCCCAGTTTAACTCTTATTTATAGAATTTGCCTTGTAGGAACTTGATACTTCAGTACCTACCTCACCTCTAGATTCTATTTCTTTATCATCATTCCTATCTTCAGAAGATGATGGTGAGCACAGAGGAGACATACTTGGATTTTTCCTTCTAGGCCCCCTTGGAAGTGTATCCTCTGGTGTGACCACTTTTTTCTTGAGAAGGTCTTTTCCTTAGGCCTTATTTTTATTTTAGTGGGTATTCGATGAGGTCACCACTTGATTTACGTGTTTCCTCATTTATCAGATGGTAAGCAGATTTAGGATTTAGATTTTTCTGAGTATTCTTCTTTGATAAGTTGCCTTTAGGAGCTATTAGTACCTGTGTTGACATACTTATTAGTGATTACTAAGGAAAGGAAAGAAAACTAAGAAAATTAGGTATCAGTGTGTATATTTTTTTCATATTATGACTGGGTACAACAGAAGGATTTAGCTTTAAGTCAGTTCTAATTCACAATCGCCAAACTACCCTTCAATGTACAAAATTACCACCCTATATCAATCCAAAAACATACATTTTCAGTACATAAATTCATGTTCACTACCAAAACCTATTTCAAACTCAAATCTAAGCAATAGGGTTCATATTTTTCATACACATAGATATTCAACTTGGAGAAATTCTAAATTCTCAGCTCATTTTCGCATTCAACTCAAAATATAGAAAGTTTAAGTTCAAAACTTACTTGCTTGGTTGAGAAGTTAGATTTCTTGCATTAATCACGTTTTCCGCCCTAATGCTCGATCAATTCGATGGATTTAGGAGGTCCCAATCGATTGAGTGATGTTTTTTTGTAAGATTTAGTAGATTTTAGAGCTTAGAAGTTGGTCAACAATAAAGGGAATTTGATATTCGCCATGTTGGGTACACGGATTAGGTACCCCTCTTTTGTTTAAAACCAGTGAATTATGCTAGGTTGACCCACGATATTTAACCTAGTAAGTCTGTTTACGAGTCATGTATACCACACGTTAACATGGCTTACGAGGATTTTACTTTCTCCATAAAGAACTGGAACTTTACCTAGGTTCTAGAGTCATTACGAATCAATGTAATGAACCATAACCAGATGTTATGACTCGTTATGAGATTCATAAGGACTCTAGTGACCACTTACCTGGATCTGAATCAACTCTCAGGTCCTTACAACTCTTACTCACGAGTCATAGTGTATGGTTATGACTTGTGAAGAATTTGTATGACCTTGTTTTCTATAATTTCTGACTTTCTTCTGCAATCTTTAACCCTGCACAGTAAACACACATATTACCTTATAAATTGTAAAGTATAAAACATGGGTTACCTCTCACGGAACGCTTGATTTAACATTGCGGCAGGACATTGCTAAGTTGGATACTATATTTCACCAACTAGCCTCATGGGTTGCCTCCCATGAAAAGCTTGATTTAACATCGTAGCATGACACAATTGCCTTGGTTACTTAGACTTCACCAAGGTCCATCTAAAAAATTAAATTAATTTCCTTAGTGTTACCTATTTAATTTTTTATTCTTTGACCATTTACCTTGAATAGGACTTCACCATCCCACTTCAAGTCCAAATAACTATATGGGAACACTCTTAGCACAATAAATGGACCATACCATCAAGATTTAAACTTTACCAGGAAATAAGTGAAGTCTTGAGTTGTAGGGCAATACCTGGTGCCCTTTCTCAAATAGTATCTTCTCAATTTTGCGATCATGATGTATCTTCATCTTTTCTGTGTAAAGTGTAGAACTTTCATAAGCCTTGAGTCAAAATTCATCAAAAAAATTCATGTTGTTCATCCTTGACTTTGCTGTATCTTGCAACTCAAAATTCAGCTTTTCAATGCCTATAATACTTTGTGCTCAAGTTCAACAGGTAAGTGACATTCTTTACCATACACCAACTGATAACGAGAATCACCAATGGGAGTCTTGAATGTGTGGTAAGCCTATAATGTATCATCTAACCATCTTGACCAATCAATCCTATTGCTATTTACCATCTTCGCCAAAATGGACTTGATTTCTTTATTGGACACCTCAACCTGTCCACTAGTCTGCGAATGATAAGGTGTTGCCACCTTGTTCTTCACTCCACACTTCTCAAGTAGAGTTTTGAATAAACAATTAAAAAAATGTGACCTACTATCACTAATGATTGCACATGGCATGACGAATCTTGAAAAGATATATTTTTTTAAAAAGGTCATAAGACTTCTTTCTTTCTTATTAGCGAGCGCAACCGCTTCCACCCATTTAGAGACATAGACCACCACCACCAGGATATACTTCATAACAAAGAAGCTCACAAAAGGTGTCATGAAATCCATAACCCATTCATCTAGAAATTCCAATTCTAAAATAAGAGTCATAGGAAGTTCATGGCGCCTAGAGATGTTACCTTGGTGTTGACATTGATCACAAGCTAAAGAAAAATCATGAGCGTCCTTGTAAATTCTTGGCCAGTAGAACCCACATTGAAAGATCTTATGGGTTGCGCGGGTTCCTCCATGGTTACCCCCAACCAGTGAAGCATGACAGGCCTTAAGGATGCTCAATATCTCCTCTTCAAGAATACATCTATGAGTAATCCCATCTGCAATGATTCTGATTAAGTAAGGTTTATCCTAAGAAAATTTCCTTGTTCGATGCATAAATTTCTTTTTCTACTAGAAGAAAAACTATTCTGGGACAAGATCACTTTTTAGATAATTTACATAATTAGTAAAGCATGGAATCAGATCTTGAGAAGCGTCCGATACCTATTTGACTAGAAAATTATCATCAGTCTTGAGCCCATCTTGAACTTTCTACATAGCTTCCTTCTCAAATCTAGACAAATGATCTTTAACTTGATTCTCAGTGTCTTTCCTGTCCTTTTCCTCAAAATCAAACTCTTGTAGTAAGAGAATCCACCTATTCAGTTTAGGATTTCCATCTTTTTTTCCCATTAAGTACCTCACTGCTTCATGATCAGTGTGTACAACTACCTTTGTCCCAATCATCTATGACCAAAATTTACTGATGCAAAAATCACTACTAACAACTCTTGTTTGGTAACTATATAGTTCTTTTGAGCATGGTTTAGTGCTTTCCTGGCATAGTAGATGAGAGCTAGGATCTTTCCTTTTCGTTGGCCTTGTACAACACCTAAGGCCACTCAACTTGCATCATACATAATCTCAAATAGCAAGGACTAATCTGGGGACACGATGATAGGAGCCATCATCAACTTCTCTTTTAGAAATTCAAAAGCCTTCAAGCATGCTTCATCAAAATCAAACTTCACCACTTTATCAAGAAGCCTACAGAGAGGATTGGCATTCTTTGAGAAATCTTTGATAAATCGCATGTAAAATCCAGAATGTCCTAAAAATCTTGGAATACCCTTCATAGGAATTGGTGGAGGTAATTTCTCAATCATTCCAATATTAGCTCTATCTACCTCTATACCTCTTTTGGAAATCTTGGCCCAAGCACAATACCTTCTTTAACTATGAAATGGAACTTTCCTAGTTAAGTACCAAGTTGCATTCCTTATATTATCGTAGAGCATTTTCCAAGTGAACCAAACAGTCATTGTCATTAAAAGATTCACCAACTACTAAGAAATTATCCATAAACACTTTGATGGTGTCTTCTACCATGTTATAGAAGATTGACATCATACATCTCTAAAATATGGTTGGAGTATTTCATAACACAAATGGCATACGTTTGAATGTCAAGGTCTCATAAGGACAAGTGAAGTTTGTTTTCCCTTGGTCTTCAGGCGCAATAGTGATTTGGTTGTAGCTTGAATACCCATCTAGAAAATAGTACCACTCTCTACCCACTAGACTGTCAAGTATCTGGTCCATAAAGGGCATGGAGAAGTGGTCCTTCTGGGTCTATGCATTGAGTTTTCTAAAATCCATACACACTCTTTATCCTGTGAATGGACTCGTTGGAAGTAGCTCATTCTTCTCATTAGGCACAATATTAATACCTCCTTTGTTCGAAACACATTGTACTGGACTAACCCACTTGCTATTAGTAATAGGATACATTACACCAACATCTAGCCACTAAATTATTTCTTTCTTCACCACCTTCTGTATAGGAGAATTAAATTACGCCGATGTTCTATACTTGGAAAATAGTTCAGTTTAAGTTGGATTTTATGAGTGCAAAGACTAGGTGGGTGTAACGCCTCAAGAACCCATCCCGAGACATCACATGGTGCTTAAGGTCACACGTGGCCTCAAGATAACTCTCTAAGCCTATCATCACTTTCAGAACTCACTGTAATACAAATCATGCTAAGATAAAGAGGAATAAGCATGTCATGACCATGCTTAAATACAAAATGATACTGTCCTGTACAACTAAAATACTGAGATCCTGTACATACTGGCACACTAATCAGACAAAGCCTCTACTACACAAGACTGAGAAGCCATTGGGATAGATCTCCAACTGTCTCGTACTGAACTAAAAATAAACGACCATTTATCAGCAAGACAAAGTGAGAGATACAGGTCCTCGAAACATGAGGACTCACCAACTGCAGAGATGTAGAAGAAGGTACTCAAAGATCATTGTCGCTGTTGAGACTGAGCACCTGAACCTATATCATGATGGAATATAGAATACAAAAGAGTACTTGGGAATGTACTGAGTATGCGGGGGTGGATGCAAATTTCCTGCTCGGTACTAAATACTCCTCCCAGACTCAGCTCAGAACGCATTAGGAAATCCACCTCAATCAATATTAACTCATGGTTCTATTATAAAGACCAAAACATAAATATATATCTTATTTGAAAATCGTAAACATCTTGTGGATTCCTAAATTGACTCAAATCAACACAAACATTCTCAATATCAAGTACATTTATTTATCAAATTATTTCAGATATCAAAAATTTCATGGAAACATCATAAGACTCATTCTTGCCTCTCAATTTCATATATCAATATACATTCAATAGTCAAATTTCTCATGGAAAGGCATAACTCATGACACTTGTCTCAAATTATTTAAAAATCATCAATTCGTAATAAAAATATTCAACTCATGGAACTTGACTTAAATTGCTTACAAATCATCAATATATAATGATAATATACGGCTCATGGAATAAATTCTCAATTTAAGAAACATGATGGTGAAATAATCATAAATATCAGACTTATTCAACTCAAATCTCGTAAATCATTAATAGAGAAATTTAGGTGTAAACCCACTTGCAATATCATGTAAATCAACAATAGAAAGTAAATCTTTAGGCACAAGAACGAAAGGAGTGTTCTAGTTCAAACCCCACGTACCTTGGATTTTTTTGGAGATGTAGAAATTTGTTTGGAACTTCTTCCTTACACTTTGAGACCAAGATTCTTGATGCCTTTGACTTGGGGAAATTAATTCTTAAATCACTTTGATTCACTATTGAGGATTCTTGAATTTATTTGGAAGAAGATTAGATTTTTGGGTTTTAGAAGAAACCCTAATCTCTAGATGTTTCTTGGAAGAGAAAAGGAGAAAAGAGAGAAAATAATCTCCTCTTCAATACTTATATATATATATATATATAGGGACATAAGGAGCAAAAATGACCAAAATACCCTTTTGAAAAAGTTGAAAATTGCAGATCGAGGCCTGTGATGGTCTATCTTACAGTCCATCAGATGAGCTGACGGTCCACCAGGTCGTCCGTCACTCAAGTGCCAAATTTGGAACATTCTACCTTGGAGTGACGTCAGAGTGATGGTCCATCAAAGGGTGTGATGATCTACCAAGTCATCCATCACTCGAGGCCCAGGAATGGGACATTTATCTTGGCCTGACGGACCCATGACGGTCCGTCAACTTTTTGACGGTCCACCAACTAGGCCGTCACACGATGGCCTAAAAAGAAGGTTACTGCCTTGGCTTTATGGGAAACTTGACGGGCCACTAGGGACCTGACGGACTAGTTCTGACACCGTTTAGTAAAACAACCATAACTCCTTCGTTCGATGTTAGATTTTGATGAAATTGGTATTGATGGAAAACTTATTCAATGATCTACATGAAAAAAAGTGGAATTAGAGAAATATATCATGGTTTAAAAATCAATCACTTTAGAAGTCATATATATCCATTCAAAAAGACAGATTTAGGCTTAAGGAATGATCAGGTTATTACAACGTGATACCCATGATATTTATAATCGACAACCTATGGCACTCTTGAATTTCTATATACCTGATAAAAAAGTTTCCACTTCTATCTACATTAAGTCAACTACAATGATTATCGGTAATGTGTTGTTAGCCACCAAAAATGTATAACGTAGATGAGAGGGAAGGGACTTTAACTCTAAGATGAGTGGCTCCTCTATAGATGGACGAGCAGGTGGAGTGGTTCTTTTTTTTTTTATCCAAATCAAGTTTCTTTGGTTAATGAGTATAAGAACCACTCCCATAGAGTGCACATACCATATCATCATAATCATCAGTACCATCACCATCGAAGTTCATACTCACAGCTGCGAAAGCTTCAACACGCAACCTTTATTCAATAGGAATAGCCTCAGAACTATCATCCCATATAGTAACTACATCAATGTCATAGAATGAGTCCATCTCTTCATTATGTACATCAATCACAAATATCATCCTTAGCTCATCCAACTGCCTCATAGACTTGCATACATTGACCATCTCTTGTTCATCATTGAGTCGCAATATTAAATGTCCCAGCTCCAGATCAATCAATGTCCTTTTTGTATCCAAGAATGGTCTTCCCAAAATAATTGGAACTTGAAAGTCCACTTCACAATCTAATATCATGAAATAAACATGAAAAATAAAAGAGGCCACCTTCCCTAATATATCATATAGAATACCAATTGGCTTTTTCACCATCTAATCTACCATCAATAATATCATGGTGGTTGGTTTGGGAGATCTCATCCGAACTGCTTGAATAAGGATAGTGGCCTGAGGTTGATACTAGCTCCCAAATCAGATATTCCCCAAGTGAGGTTGAAAGACCCAATGTTACAAGGAATGGTGAAAGGACTAGGATCTTTTTTCTTCTCTACTAGTGATCTAGTAGAGATAATGTTGCAGTTATAAATATTGTTGGTTGTCTTATAACTGACTGACCTCTTCTTAGTGAATAGGTCCTTCATGAATTCTTCATATCCTAGAATCTATTCTAATGCCTCTACAAGTGGTATATATACTGACAACTCCTTTTACTTAAATAACCATTTCTGATACTTACCCTCTTCTTTCTTATTTTTAAGCCTTTGAGGTAAAGAGGGTAAGGTATTGGGATAGTGTTTAAAACAGGCTCCTTGACCATTTCTTTTTCTTTGTTTTATGTGCTACTATTATTAACATCAACAAGATCATCTATATTCATTGAATCGATCATAGGGGGTGCAGGTGGATCAATGGTGATTTTACCACTCTAAGTGGTAATGGCATGGCAATGACTATCATTTTTTGAATTTACCACCAAATTACTAGGAAGAGTGCCAGGTTACCTTTAATTTAACATGGTCGACATATGACTATACTGTTACTCCAGTTGTTTAATTGCGGTAGCATGTGACTCAACTTTATGATTCCCCTTGACATGCATGCCTTAATATCCTTAAGGCAGTTTTCTTGACTCTCTTAGCCTTTAACTAATTTCGACAACATTGCTCCATTCTAGACTCTATATCCCAGCTACCTAGTGGGATATATCTGTCACTCTTCTCTTTTTAGTCATTTTTTCATCTCTAATATCTATCTCAGTCTCTGCTCCTATCTTTGTATCTATTATTATAATTGTTTCAACCTTGATTCTCTTGCCTTTGGGATAAAAAATCTGCCAACTGACGATCAAGATACTTTGCTTTCTACAGTTTTTTAAGTTAGAAGTAGAACTCTATGGACATAATACATTTTCTTTCTCAACACTCATTGTTGAAATTTTTTTTGTAAGAAGCCCAATGTTTTTCAAAGCTAGGCAACCTCTTATGCAACCAAATCATGACCAGCTCCGTAATTATTAGCTTCTCTAATAGCATATGTACCTGCACCACACTCAACATCTCTATTATGCCAACCTCAGTTGGTTACCAAGATATTATCTAGCATCTCTTGCACAACATCTCATCGAAAATGCATAAATACACATCCCAAAATTGTATTTTTCATTTCTCAAGAACTGGCATTTAGTTATCTTTAGAAGATTTCCAATAGGTTGGATCCTGTAATTCTATTATTAGGTGTAATACCTAAAATTTGATACCCGAAATGCTATATGGTGCTCATGATCCCTAAGGACCACAAGCTAACTCATGACTGATATATGTACCTGAACACAACATAATATACTGTATAAATGTAGAAATATGAACTGAAAGGCCTTAAGGTTCAAAACTGAAACATAACTAATAAATCATAACATATGGATAGGGTATGAAATGCCCAAACACTGAGATAACTGTCTAAACATGATAGTCTGAAAAGCCTCTAACTGACTGAACTTTTTCAATAAGGAGTTGATGGGACATGTCCCCAACTAACTCTAACTAAATAATTAATTAATGAGATGGGCTCACTGCTATCTTTGACTACTGAGACTGAAATGCTACTGATGCTTTGGACTCGTGCTTCTGAACCTATGGTATAAAACACCATTGCACAAATACGTCAGTACTTTGAATATACTGGAATGCATGAAAGGTAGGCTGAATACAAAGGGTTCACATGCATGAACTATGCTAACTGACCGGACAACATGAATGTGAGAATGCATGCATAAATACATAAAAACTATAACTGAGTTTATGATGGCATGATTACTGAATCTGAGTACTGATACATGAGTTACTGATAACTGTATAACTAAAATAGCTTATACTAAACGACTATTTCAGATAGTCTATTTTTTGATTAAACTAGTTGAGTTTCGTACTGTTCTTAATCGACCATATCTGACAGTCCTAAATTCTTTAGAACTATCTGAGTTTTATTAATGAGACTGAATGACTATATCTAACAGTCCTAATTCTGTAACTGAAACAGTGGGAAGTAGTTATCTAACTTACATGCCTCTAAAATGCCATTATGGCTAATTTGGGGTCCAATCTATAACCTCAATTTGAAGGGTGTCAATACCGCTCCACTGGTAAGGACAATCTGTGAGTAACCCTCATATAAAAGGTAACTCTAGTGAGATAGTGGGAACCCTCACATTACAGGTTAAGCCAACTCTAGTGAGATAGTGGGAACCCTCACATTACAGGTTAAGCCACCTTATTTACCCTCATATATTAGGCTATGATGTCTCAACCTATGCTAGCTATGTAGTTCTGGAATACAAAGATTTCTTCTAAGAATCACACTCTCATATAATAGGTGAGTTCCCATCCTTGGGTTCACTCAATGTTAATTCCTACTCCCATCTGAATCGACACTGAACATGGATTACTGAACTGATTTAATTAAATTAACTGAGTTCCATTGACTAATGGAATAGTACTGAGATTACTATATTACTGAGATTTCTTGAGTCACATGAATAACTGAGTTCTATGGATTATGGCTTAACTGAGGATATCATGAAAACATGACACCCACTCTAGGTACACAACTATATTTTTTGGGTACAAGTCCCCCCAGGACTCCATGGAAAGAAACTGACAGAGCATGACTTTCTTGAACACATGACTAACATCAACAATCCATAATTCATTGAGTTAGATATTTCATCCAACATTTGACATGCATAAACTTGCACATGAATGGGGATTTCATATTTTCATACTAGTATGGCACTTTTATTTCACATAGGCATTTAATCAAACACGTGGGGAGCTTACTTTGGTCATAAAATCATCAACACATCTAATAATCATGGATACATCAATCAACTTGTAATTTGAAGGGATTGGAAAATGTAATTTCAAACATGAATCAAAACCACACAGCATCATGGACATTAATTTTAATTCAATTTAAATCATGAACATTTAAAAATACCCAAGTCTTGGATTTTAAAAGAGATTCTTGAGATTCATAGGTGAAAGGGACCCATGAATCAACACATGATATACCTAGGTTGTGATTTCTTGAAGATTGATTGAGGAAAACTTAAATTCTTGACTTTGAATTAAACACCTAGGGTTTTCTTGTTCTTGAGGATAGATCTTGGAGAGAAACCCTTATTTGATGTTGTAAAAGAATAATGAACTTATGATCTATTGTTGGGTGGAATTAGGGGTTAAATCGGGTGGAAAAAGACCTAAATACCCTTTTAACATGGATTTACAATAACTAATTTGGATCTATAAAGGCTCGCGTGATGGTCCATCACTGGATCGATGGTCCGTGATTTGGACTGTCGTACGTGGACCAAGAAAAGGACTTACTGCCTAAGTAGTGATGTCTTGGGAGACGGTCTTTTGCAAGTTTGACAGTCCATCAACCTATCCATCGCACCTTATCCATAAGGTTACCTCACTTCCTTTGTTGCAATGGTCTAGGCGATGGTCCATCGCTAGATCGACGGTCCATCAACTTGGCCGTTGCACGTGGGCGATTCTGACAGCTCTGAGTAAAACGTCCATAACTTTTTACTCCGATACCAGATTTGGACGAAATTGGTATCGTTGGAAAGATAATTTAATTTTCCACATGATAAAAAGTGAATCTTAAAAATTCTGCATATACAAAAATTTATTGATATTTCAAAGTAATTTTTTAACATTCTTGGGATGATTTCAAGCTAGGTAGAAGTACGGGGTATTACAATATCTCCCCTTGAGCACATTTATCCTCAAATGAGACTGAGTGATAGGGGAGAAGATAAACTAACATACATACTGAACATGAACAATTGGAACATGATATCATGAGTGACATGACTGATAACTGAATATATCATACTGATTATGTATATTTGATGCATGTATAACTAATTCATGAATGCATAACTGAGTGTTCTAATGAACTAAGGTTCTCACAATGCGAATGCATATCTGATACATGATTATATAACTGAACTGACATATGAATGTATGAATGAATATACAATGGTATTTAATACCAACTTTATAATGGAATTCTGAACATGACATGGATGCGAAGATTATAACTGAAATCTTAACATGAAGCTAAAAAGCTTAAGTAGAACTATTACCTTGAGCTTGATTTGAGTTGGAGGAGAAGAGGTGAGAATACTTGGTACGCATGCTTGATTTTGCTTCCCAAGTAGCTCCCTCAACGGACTAATTTTTCCAAAGAAATTTGACTAGAGGGACTTCTTTGTTCCTTAATCTACGAGTCTGATAGTCTAGGATTTTGACTGGAATCACTTCATAAGAGAGGCTATTTTGAATATCCGTGATCTGAATAGGGATTATAACTACTAGGTAACCTATGCACTTCTTGAGAAAAGAGACATGGAAGACTGGATGAACTGAGGCTAGGTCTGAAGGCAATTCGAGCTCATAAGCTACCTTGCTGAATCGATTGAGAATTTTGAAGGGACCGACATATCAAGGACTGAGCTTTCTCTTCTTGCCAAATCTCTTCACTCCTTTCATGGGAGAGATCTTTAGATAGAAAAATTCACCAATCTCGAACTCAAGATCCTTTTTGTGCATATCTGTATAAGACTTCTATCGGCTCTGAGAAGCCCAGAGTCTTTCTCTGATCAACTGAACTTTCTCTAATGCATAGAATACTAAGTCATGCCCTATAATTGAGGCCTCACTAACTTTGAACCAACTGATTAGAGATTTGCATCTCCTACCATAGAGAGCTTCAAATGGAGCCATCCGAATACTGGAATGATAGCTGTTGTTATATGCAAACTCAATCAAAGGCAAGTGGTCATCCCAACTACCCTTGAAATCAATTGCACACACTCACAATATATCTTCTAGAGTCTGAATGGTCCTTTCTACTTGACCATCTATCTAAGGATGAAAGGTTGTACTGAGATAAATTTGGGTAGCAAGACCCTTTTAGAATGCTTTCCAGAAATAAGAGGTGAACTGGATACCTCTATCTGAGATAATAGTTAATGAAACACCGTGTATTCTGACCAACTCTCTGATGTAGAGTTTGGCATAATCCTTGGCCGAATAAGAGGTATGGACTAAAAGGAAATGAGCTGACTTTGTCATTCTGTCTACAATGACCCAGACTTAATTATGCTGGCGATGAGTACGAGGCAAACCCGTCATGAAGTCTATGTTTACTTCTTCCCACTTCTAAGTAGTAATATTAAACTTCTGCATGGACCCACTAGGTTTCTGATGCTCTATTTTAACCTGCTGACATATAGAGCACTTAGCCACAAACTCTGCAACATCTTTCTTCATCCCACTCCACCAATAAAATTCCTAAAAGTCGTGGTACATCTTTGTGTCCCTTGGATGAATAGAGTAGCGTGCTCCTTGCGTTTTTGCAAGAATTTTCTGCCATAAGTCATCTACACCTGGAACACACAGACGACCTTGACAATGCAACACACCATCTCCCTCTCGGGATAAAACCTTTACTTTCTAATCTTTGACTGACTCTTTAAATTTGACAAGGTTGGGGCCTCTATCTTACTTTTCTTTCACCTCAGAAACTAGAGATGATTCTGAACTACTCTAAAACCATATGTCACCCTCCTCTATATCGACTAAGTGAACACCTAGTCTGGTAAGATGATAGATTTCCCGAGCTAACTTCCCCTTACTGTCCTCAATATGAGCAATACTACCCATAGACAGTCTACTGAGACAACATTGGCCTTGACCGAATGATAAAATAAACTCATGTCGTAATATTTCAAGAGCTGTAACCATCTTCTCTGACAAAGATTGAGATCTTTCTGAGAAAAGACATAATGAAGGATCTTATGATCTATGAATACATCCACATAAACTTCGTATAGAAAATGCCTTCAAATCTTTAAGGTAAATACTACAGCTGCTAACTCAAGATAATGAATTGGATAATTCTTCTCATAGGGTTTGAGATGCCTAGACACGTAGGCTATGACCTTGCCATGCTGCATGAGGAAAAAACCCAAAACTACTCTGAATGCATCACAATACACCACAAACCCATCTGAACCATATGGAAGAGCTAAGACTGGGGCTGAGGTAAGTCGAGTCTTCAAATCCTAAAAACTCTTCTCTCAAGGATTTGACCACTGAAACTTGACTTTTTTCTAAGTCAATCTGGACATAGGGGATGCAATAGAAGAAAATCCCTCAACAAACAATCTGTAATAGCCAGCCAATCATAAAAAACTCCTGATATTTGACGGAGAGATAGGGCGAGGCAAGTTTCTTACTGCTTTGATCTTATGAGGATCTACTGTAATGCCATCACCAGAAATGATATGGCCAAGGAATGCTACTAACCTTAGCCAAAATCGCACTTACTAAATTTGGCAAACATCTAATGATCTTTGAGAGTCTAAAGTATAATTTTAAGATGGTCTGCATGATCATGCTTACTGCGGGAATAGACCAAAATATCATCTGTAAATACTATGATGAATATATCCAAGTACTTCTTGAACACATGGTTCATCAAGTCCATGAAAACAGTTGGGGCATTGGTAAGACCAAAGGATATGACTAGGAATTTGAAGTGACCATATCAAGTATGGAAGGCTATTTTCAAAATGTCACATTCTCTAACTTTGAGTTGATAATAGCCGGATCTGAGGTGTATCTTAGAGAAATAGCTGGCACCCTGAATTTGGTCAAACAAGTCATCAATTCTGTGAAGAGAATACTTATTCTTGATCGTGACTTTATTGAGCTGACGATAGTCAATACATATTCTGAGAGAACTGTCTTTCTTGTGCACGAATAAAATTGGTGCACCCCATAGAAAAACACTGGGTCTAATGAATCTCTTATCTAAGAGATCCTTCAATTACTCTTTTCATTCTCTTAGTTTTTCTAGTTCCATTCTATATGGTGGAATAGATATAGGATGAGTATCTGGAAGAAGATCAATACTGAAGTCAATTTTTCTTGTGGGAGGAATTCCAGGAAGATCTTTGGGAAAGACATCTGAATATTCATACACAACTGGAACAGAGTCAAGACTGGGAGTTTCAGAACTAGTGTCCTTAGCTCGAATAACATGATAGAAACATCCCTTAGATATGATTTTCCATGCTCGAAGATAGGAAACAAGTTGACCTCTGAAAGATGAAGTACTACCCCTCCAATTTAGTACAGGTTTATTCAGAAACTAAAACTGGACTATTCTATTTCTATAGTCGATTGTGGCATAATAAGAATAAAGCAATCCACACTGAGAATGACATCAAAATCATTCATCTCAAATTCGACTAAGTCAACTGAAGTGACTTTCTAAAATATCATAATTGGGCAGTCCCTATATACCCGTTTGGCTATGATGGTTTTACCCACTGTGGTATAGACTGAAAAGGGCTCTGCTAGAATTTTGGGACTTATTTTGAAATCGTTTGCTATATATGGAGTCACAAAACACAAAGAAGCTCCTAGATCTAGTAAGGCTTAAACATGCACATGAAAGATCTGTAATGTACCAGTAACCACATCAGGAGATTTTTTATGATCTTACCAGGACTAGAGAGCATAGAGTCTATTTGGGCATTGCCCACTAGTAGCACTAGATGTGGCACCCTACTAATTTGGGCAACCAGACTGAGCTGAGAAAGGGTTCTGCTGACCCTGAGTACATGGCTGAAGACAGTCTTTGACTATGTAGCCTGGCTTGCCATATCCAAAAAAAATACCACTGCCAGCTTTGCAAATACCTTAATGGTTTTTGCCACAAGTCTGGCAAATAGGATAGGTACGGGCACTGCTAACACTGCCCTGAGACTTAGAGCCTGGCGCTCTATCTTTGTTACCATCTCTGAACTTAGGAGATGGAGCACTAGTTGAAGAAGGAGCTAGAACTGATGACTTAGGAAAAAATTGAGAACAGTTTTCTCCTTCTGATTTGGGCTGAGCAAAGTTGAAACTAACTGTCCTTTCTCTCTTATTCTACTCCTCTCTCACCTTAATCTTTTGATGTTCTTTGATGAGCATGAGTCATGAGCTTGTCTAAAGTCATGTCACTATTCAACATCGCATACCTACACTCGTTGACCACACTATCATTTACCCTAAAAACAAACTTACTCGTCTTGGCCATGCTATTTGCAACCACATGAGGAACATATCTAGCTAATTTAGTAAAGTTAAGAGAATACTCTTTCATCGTCATATTGCCCTTCCTGAGGTTAATGAATTCTAACACCTTAGCATCTCTCAGCTCTTGGGGAAAGAATCTATCTAAGAATACAGTAACAAACTCCTCCCACTCAATGGGCCCTGCATCATCTGGCCATTTTGACTTTCACTACTTGTACCAAGTGTGAGCAATATCGTACAAGTGATATACAGCAAGCTCAGCACTCTCAACAGGAGTAACCCCCATGACATCGGTAATCTTCTAAACCTAATTGATGAATTCCTGAGGGTCCTCATCTGAC
>NW_025859643.1:0-2482 GCF_002878395.1 Capsicum annuum
GAAGGGAATGGGAGAGGGTGATTTTGCGAGGGATAGTAAGTTGTTTGGGTGAAATTTTATTGAGGGTTAATTGAAGGTAGATGAAGTCATCATCTTCTTTTGAATCTTCATGTAAGAGTGAATTGAAGTACATGCTCCAAATATCCTTTTGGATCTTTATGCTAAATGTGGGAATGTGATAGAGGCAAGCAAGTTTTTGATGAGTTGGATGATGATAGTGTAGTGTCTTGGACATTTGGAATTGTAGGTTTGGCTGGCAATGGTTTTGATTCCATGGATTGAAGTAGGATAAAATTAAAAATGGTTTTGACTCCATGGATCGAACCAGGATAAAAATTTAAAAAAATGATAAAAGTGATTAAAAAATAAGCAAAAAGTAGGATAAAAATGATTTTTTATATCAAAAAAAATAATAATAATACGTGGCATAAGCTTATAGGCGAGTGCAGCTCACCCACTTGTACAGATCTGGGCTTGAGGTTTTAGACGGGCATATATTCCATTTTTAAATAGTTCTGGAGGGTCATAAGACCCCCGCAAAGTATAAGTGTGTAGTTGGGATTTGGGGTAAAGGTTGGGGGATTTTGGCCATTTTATCTGAGATAAAATAATACCAAGTTGATCAAGATAAAATGAGATATCACAAAATAAAATTTTATCTTAAGCTTAATCTTGTGCTATTTCATCTTTTATCTCATTAACCAATAGCCCCCTTATGTATTGGCACTTAAGTGCATAAGAATAAGATATTGTAAAGTTGGTAAACATTACAGAAGACCTTTTTATGTTATTTGTCATCCATGAGTACTGAGATTTCTGTCTGTCAACTTTCAAGTACTAAATATGATAGACTAACTAGTAACAAATAACATGTACCACAGCTCTCCATCTACCAATAATTCAATTCAAAATGATTGATACCAATAGCTCAATTCCCCATTGATCATTGCCCAAACGAATCACCATCTTTCACATGCATAGCTCGAGGCAATTTTCCTCAAAGTACTATATTTCCTATGTTTTATCTACAGTTCTTTTTGAAGTATCAAGAACAACTTTTCTACACCGCAAAGATTAAGATGAGACCATTCTACACCAAAAAGATTAAGATGAGACCATTGTACACCCTATCCTTCCGTGAACCCCACTTATTGAATAACACGAATATATGTTGTATCTGATTTTCCACATAGAAATGTGGATCAAAATTGCAAGTACCTACTTCATTTTCCACGTAGAAATGCTAAACAAATTTTAGATGCAACGGTATTGCACTAAAATGTAAAGAAAAAATTGTAGAAGGTCCAAAGTTTAAAGTTTTGAATTTCATTAAACCAGCAAAGACATTGTAAATAGGCAACCAGAAGATTCAGAACCAACAAAAATTAAGAGTAGCTTGCAGTATCACATGTTTGCACTCTTTGGGGGTTGCACGATTCATAAAGTCATTTCAATGGGGACAATTTACCACCTCCTTACAACCAGAAGGAGAATTACAGCTACAAATAAAGGTTCTAGATATAAACACTTGTTAATGAAGCTCATTACTTAACTGCCCTCGGATTTCTCCTGTGCTTCCAAATAAAAAGGAAAAAAAAGGAGACAAGGTGACAATGTTAGTACCAAAACCAGCTTCACTTAACAGCAAGTAATAAGAAGTGATAACCAAATACAGCACCATGAAGATGGAAATTATAAATTATAGCAGCTAAATGTAGTTGAGATGAAAAAGAGTTCCCAAACAAAAAAAGATCTCATGATACTTTAGAAAGTCAATCAAGTTCGTCATTGATCAACTAATAGTTTTATCTGAATTTTCCAAGCACAAATCCCTCTGCATAACAACTTTAGTACTCGTTTTTTCCTAATTGTTCTTTTGATTAGTTCAGCAGTTAAACCATGTTGATTATCATTTCTATATTGGCTAGGTCTTTCTGTAGCATCATCCCATCAAGGGGACAATGGCCTAATGGAAGTGCCAGTCAGGGCATTTCATGGTGCTTTCCATGATAAGACAAAGGATACTGGTGAGGCAGTGTCTCCTTCACTGGAGCTACACTAGCACAATAACCTCTAAATAGAAATATTTGAGAGCAATACAAAAAAGTTCTCAGTCAATTAACAGAGGGCATCTATTTTTTCTAAGAGGAGGTTCTACCTGCGGAATACATAGCACCAACTGCACGATGAGTGAGGCATTAGGTGTGTTTATATAGAGGGAGAAAAATGATGAGATGCGTCGGTTTAATTACTCATGAAAGATGCCTTGTTTCAATGATTAATTTAACCAATGCATCTCATCATTTTATCCCAATAGGGGAACACACCCTATGCCCTATATAAATAAACCCTATTCCTTACTCAATACACACTTAAACTTCCTACCTTTTGATATAAAGTTTATTGTATGTATGTTTATATATTTATGTAGGCATCATAGCGAGCCAAAAGTTTATCCAAAAACAAAACAATGTCTTTCTAA
>NW_025859644.1:0-4757 GCF_002878395.1 Capsicum annuum
GAAATAATTTTATGAAGAATATTTTCGGTCTTACCAAAGACTAGTACTATATAGTTTCCAAAGAAATGTGGTCGAACAATTGTTTTTTAAGAAATCTCAAACCTCCACCTATGCACGTGCTTTCTCCACCACCACTACTGCTGCCAGTTCTTCAGCTATTGCTTTCTCTGGAGACATATACGTTAGCGTGACTATCGCTTTAACTTATCAAGGAATACTACTCTCATGGATGGGTTTAAAAATTACACGCATCCGGTGTATACATCAAGCCAATACATGCATGACATATGTTTGAATTTAGAGTTCATGTTACTTAACCATGATTAATTAACAAGTAATTTACTTAATCATGGTAAAGAATATTAGTTTGGTATATACACCGGGTGCGTGTAAGTTTGACCGATGGATAGGATCCTCTGTAAATGTCGCGCCAACATACACCCACGTGGATAAGTTTTGCTTCCAAGGTTATTAGTTACTCTTTGCTACTGCTTTACAATTTAGGCTCCTTTGCAAATGTGGCGCCAACATACACCAACGTGGCATCAATTTTGCTTCCAAGGTTATTAGTTAATCCTTGCTACTGCTTTGTTAATTGCTCTGACATATATTCAACAATCAAGTTCATTATACAGTTGGACAAACTTGATCGATGACTGTGGATGACTCAGGTTGAGTCAGTCCACTTGTATATATTTTTTGACACTGACTTAGTGTTTTTAGTTATTGTGTTAGGGCATGAGAAGTTTTGATGATGACAGATGAATGAAACATATTGTGCAAGCTGATCCATACAAGTGAAACTGCTTCGGACATATGGAGTGCATGCTGAAATCATTACATGCTAAAATTATTACATAAGCTGTCAACACATGGATAAGCAAAGGATGTTCACATGGCTATATGAAGATAATTGGAGCAGTTAGAGTTTGAGTAGATCAAGAAGTCTACGAGGCAGAAGGATAAAGCAAAAGAATCCTACTCAATTTAGAAGAAAGAGAAATAGTTACAACAAGGAGTGAGTTACTTGAAAGAGTCCTACAGAAGATACAAGTAAAGAAGAAAAAGGACTGCATCTGAAGGGGCATATATAGACGACAAGCTGTATTCAAATAACAATCAAGCACTGATAAGAAAATCAACAATCAGCCAAATCGTTCACCAACTTGAAGAAGAACCTAGTTCTCACTTAGTATGTTTTAGACTGCTTGTAATAGGAAGGTTCTTGAGTTGTAATGAGTAAATTGTTCTAGTCTCAGTATTCTATAAGCTGAGTTAGGAATCACTTCTTCAAGTTAGGGAACTTGAAGACTTGGGAATACTTATCTTGGGAAGATTTGTGTTTTTGTAGTAATAGGAGTTAGAAGTTTTAATTCCTTGTTTACAAAACGCCTTATAATTGTGTTGATTGTTGAGGCTTAAAGTTATAGTGAAGATTGGGGTTAAATCTTGTAAAGGTACAGGTCATGGTTTTTTACACCTTTTTGAGCCAGTAAAAATTACTGTGTTCAGTTTTTACTTCTATGAACCACGTATACTTACTTGTTCCACAGATAGGCAATCAGTAGGGATCATACTCTAACAAGTGGTATCAGAGACGGTTGTCTTAAATAAGGTTTGCACCTAAGATCAGATTATTATGATGAATTCTGCACCTCCTAATAGTCACAGTGAAGGTCAATCCACTATTAGACCCCCACTCTTTGATGGTACTCATTTCATCTGGTGGAAAGCCAGGATGGAGATGTTTATTCAAGAAGAAGACTATGAATTATGGGATAGGATTACTGAAGGTCCTACTATCCTTATGAAGATAGAAAATGGTGTGCAAATCAAGAAAATAAGGAGTGAGTTTATTGCTGATGATCTTTTGGCTTTAAAGAAAAATGCTAAGGCAAAGAATATCCTAGTCTGTGGTCTAGGACCTGCTAAATACAATAGAATATCTACCTGTACCACTGCTAAGCAAATATGGGATGCCTTAGTAAATGCCCATGAAGGTACCTCTCAGGTAAGGAAATTCAGGATCTTTTTTTTTTTTACTGAATATGAAGCGTTTAAGATGAAGAAAAATAAATCCTTGCATGCTATGATGACAAGAATTACTACTCTAACAAATGAGTTAACCTTCTTGCGAAAAGTCATCACTGAATAAGAACAAGTAGAGAAGGTTCTGAGGGTGCTACTAAAGTTAAAATGGAATGTTAAAGTCACTGCAATCAGGGAAGCAAATAAGGATCTCACAGGTATGACTTTGGATGAACTAGTAGGGAATTTAAGAACCTATGAAATGAAAGTTGATGGAATTAAGGAATAGAAGGCTTCTAAAAAAATCTTGGCCTTGAAGGCTTCTGATAGTGATGAAGAGATTGAACTAGATAAGGAATAAATTGGCTTCATAACAAAAAACTTCAGCAAGTTTTTTAAGAAAAAGAAGGGAATAGGTAGCAAGAAATGTTCCAATGACAATCCAAATCGATGTTACAAGTGTGGAAAGACTAATCATCAGATCAAAGAATGTCCTCTCTGGGAAATAGAATGGAGGAAGGAAAAAGTTGAAAAAAAACAAAAGGCAAAGAGGAAGGAAAAGGAAGAACATGCCATGATAGCTGCATGGGGATCTGACTCTGATAATGATGATGATGGAGTTGATAAAACAACATTTATGGCTTTTAGAGACTCAGACATTGAGGAAGAAGATGATGCTTCTGAGGTAAGTTTACTTGAACTAAAAGAAAAAATGCATTTTTTTCTAAAACTAAACTTGTTTCCTTGATGAGTGATTTTGATTAAAAATTTCCAAGAATTAACTTTTGATAGGGATGAATTGTTCAACAGTCTTGCAAGTCTTAAATTTGATTTCATTGACTTGAAAGTTTGCAAGAAAAATATTGACAAAGAAAATTGCACTCTCAAGGAACAAATTACACTGCTTGAGTCCTTAAATAATAATATGAAGTCTGAAATCCTTAAACTGACTCTCACTGACCATGGGAAAAAGGTCATAAGTAAAGAACAAGAAAATGCTGAACTTGAGTTAACTAAGTACAAACAAGAATGCTATGACTTGACTGAAAAGATGGATAAGATGAGTCAAGAGGTAGCAAGATTAGAATTGGATCTAGAAAATTCAAACAGATGGACAAATTCTTCAAGAATTATTCATCAGCTTGGTAAAAGAAATCACAATGAAAAAGCAGGCTTGGGTTTTTATAAAGAAGCTGATAATCTTCAAGACTTATGCTATATTTGTGGCAATATTGGTCATCCTACTACTGAATGTCCTATGGCTGCTAAAAGCAAATATCGAAGTCTGAACCTGGCAACCAAGCTTTCTCAGACCAAGAAAACAAGCACTAAAATTATTCTGAGAAACAAGTCAGTCTACTTGCTTCCTGCTTAGACTAGAAGGAATTTAATTCATCTTTTTACTAACAAAACAGGACCCTAGCTTGTCTGGGTTCCTAAGTCTAACCATTGATTTATTATACAGGAGAAGGTGAAGGGAAAAAAAGGCAATGGTACCTAGATAGTGCTTGCTCAAGATATATGACTGGTGACAAGCAAAAGTTTCTTTCACTCTCCAAAATGGATGGTGGGGTAGTCTCTTTTGGAAATGGAAAAAGGGGAATCATAACTGGAGTTGGAAAAATTGGCTCATCTGAGTCAAAAGTTGTGGAGGATGTTTATCTTGTGGAAGCACTAAAGCATAACCTGCTAAGCATTTCACAATTGTGTGACAAAGGTAATAAAGTAATTTTCACTACTGCAGTTGTTAAAGTCAAAAGGATGGACACCAAAGAAATTGTGCTTACTGCAAGAAGATATAGGAATGTATACAAAGCAGACATAATGGCAATACCAGGACCTGAGTTGACTTGTTTAAGTGCAATAGAAACTGATCCCCTCCTTTGGCACAGAAGACTTGGACATGCAAGTCTAAAACTACTGAACATACTTTCCTCCAAAGACATGGTATTGGGACTACCCAAGACCAAATTTAAGGAAGAAAAGTTATGTAGTGCATGTGTACGGGGGAAGTAGGTAAAATCCTCGTTCAAGTCAAAGATCCATGTTAGCACAACCAAATGTATTGACCTGGTTCATATAGACTTGTGTGGACCAATGAGACAACAAACCAAAGGTGGAAAAAGGTATATTTTTGTAATTGTTGATGATTATTCCAGGTTCACCTGGACTTTGTTTCTAGCCTCTAAAGAAGATGCCTTTGATGTCTTTGAAATCTTTATTAAGAAAATGAAAAAGAAACTGGGCACTTCATTAGTTTCCATAAAGTCTGACCATGGAACAGAATTTGAGATTGCAAAATTCTTAGATTTTTTTCATCAAATGGAATAGATCATAACTTCTCAACTCCTAAAACTCCACAACAAAATGGAGTGGTGGAAAGGAAGAACTGAACCTTGGAAGATATGGCTAGAACAATGATGCTTGAAACAAATATTGCCAAAAACCTATGGGCTGAGACAATAAGTACTGCAGCATATATCACAAACAGATACATAATCAGAGCCATGTTAGAAAAGACTCCCTATGAATTACTAAAAGGTAGAAAGCCTAACATTTCTCACTTTATAACTTTTGGTTACAAATGTTTCATACATAATAATGGTAAGGATAATTTGGGAAAATTTAATGCCAAAAGTGATGAGAGAATATTTTTAGGTTATTCACTTCATAGTAAGGCTTATAGAGTTTTAAACAACAGAACTAACTGTGTTGAAGAAAGCATGCAT
>NW_025859645.1:0-3926 GCF_002878395.1 Capsicum annuum
TACCTCGAGGCTAAACCGTAAAATCACACTTCAAGCACCACATGCTCGTCTTCACTTCACAATCCCTAAAATGTCATCACACTATCAAAAATATAATCTACTCATCAATACGAGTCTAACGATACCCATATTGCACTATTATGCTTCGGATCCAAAAATGACACCAAAAACCCCAAGTGGGTCTCACGTACGGAAATCGCATTTTCGAGGTCAACCCAATGTTCATACATCACCAAAAAATCATAACCCTCAATGAATTGGTGAAAACAAATCAAATGTAGGGCTAAATCAAGTCCTAAGCTAAATTAGGGTTTTGCGTCAAGAACTAAGAAATTCACATATAAAGTGATAAAATTTACCTTAATCCGGATGATAATCATGTTAAAAGATGTTTACCAAGCTTCCTAGACACCCACAAGATTCAATTTTGAGTTATCACACCCATTTAGGATTTTAGGCTCTCAAAAATGAGTGAAAAATGGTGAAAAACGCGGCCTATAGGGTGCTTAAATACCCCTACCAGCTTTGGAGATCCGCAGTCGTTGTCTGGGCCACCAGCAAAATCAAAAACTTATTTTTGACCCTCGAAACTCATTCAGAAACCAAAATATATGATCCAATAGTGAAATTTGAGTGTAAACCACATTTCAAATAAATTGGAATCATCAAAACTTTAATCCGAGATCGTTTTGGAAAAAAGTGGAGCCCACACCTATAGTTTCGTTTTTCATAAATTCCGCTCAATAGCTCAAAATGAGCTCGGGTGCATTGAAACCCAAATCAAAGGTCTACCGAAACTTAAATCGATATTCCGAATCTGCTGGCGTAGTCAAAATTTGCATCCGAGATCATTTCGTTGAAGATTTCACTCGGTAGTCATTTGAAACTAGTGAAGACTTCTAAACAGGAATTATTTCTAAAAACCAAACGAACTGCTCGGTAACCGAACCTTAGGTCCCAGCAAGTCATAAATGACTTGGGGCAGCTATGGAGAAGCTCAAACAGTGAAGATAAGCATAAATATGGAAAATGACCTTAAGGGTCATTACAACATCCATTACTAAAAGGACTTTGTCCCCTAAAGTCAACGGATAGAAAGAATCTCAAAAGCTCGAACGGATAAGGTATTAGGCCCACATGCTCCAAGCATGACTTCTCAGGTAACCTCAAGAGAGAAAACACTTCTAAGAGATTTTGACACAAGTATCCCTTTTTCAACAAGCACTCTCATTCTACTTTAGCCAACTCAACTTAACCGCTAACTGGCCTCCAACTGAACTTGAAAGGCCGGTGCACGCACATCTGAATGACATCATGCTGATACCATCTCTATATTCATATAAATCAACAAAGGCTCATCCAAACCAAAAGCAAACCAAGACATAAGTCATAGTTAACACTTTTACACATACATGCTCTTAACTCCAAACCAGGAGGAAAATCACCTAAGTCTCATCGACTCCATCTCATCATGGAGAAATCAAAGAACTAAAGTTGATCCGCTGAAAGTCCATAAGGCAAACATGGAAATAAGCTCATAAGGCATTATCTGGGCATGCAAATGGAGATAATCAAGAAATGCAATCCGTGTCAATGCTACAACCAGTCTGAATGAAAATCAAACTGAAATTCAAAATCCAAGGTATAACTACTTATGACTGAATACTTCACTCGGGATGTCCCATCAATTGAGAATAAGGCATCCTAAATCTAACTCGAGTATATTACTCTCACTGAGTAAATTATCCAAAATTCCCAAAGAAAACTGAAACTCGATGTCAAAACTGAAATAATCAATACGGGGCCCATGGGTTATCATCTGAACACTTATCAACTATAATCCAACTGACGTCAAGAAGACCGAATAGAGAACCACAGAGTAGGTTCAACCATCTTATAAATGAAATTTGAATGAAGACAAGTCAAAAACAAAAGTTGCACGCAAGCTCTACAACACCTTGCTGAAATCTCAATACCAAGGCTGAATTGCTCGGTCTCAAATATCTTAAACAAAAACTAAGAATGGGTAGGCACTAATGATCCAAATTTATCATACTTCTCAATCGTCATTCCAAAGCGTCAAGTCAAAACTGAACCAATAAACCTATATCATTACCAACCATTCAAATCGACTTTAGTATCTAAGTCTAACATATCCGAGATAAATCATACCTAGCCACAATTTAGAAATCATGTTAAAGGGTAAATCGTCGACTGAAAATGCAAATAACACACCCCATATTTGCTGGAGGGCATGAGCTATCAAAACATACTCAAACTTCTCAAGACCTAAAACCACACCAGTGAAGGCAAACACATTAGCAAGTCGAAGAAATGCAATTTAAGACAGAAACTAACCAATACAATACCCCATCTAGGCAAAGAAATAGCCATAAACATATATCATCGAGCAGAATTACTCCACCAAGCCTCACTAGATGTTGAAATAGGGATTTCCTGAATCCACCCAAGAACCACATCATCAAAGAAGAAATACCAATCTCAAGGCCAAGGTCAAAGTCGAGACAACTACCAGAGTACCAACAACTCAAGCTAAAGAATTTCTAATTTTCCAACTTTAGAAGTGGTCACAGGAAAGGCCACCTGTCTCTATCTTCCAACTCCTCTAGACAAAACCATATCGCAACGACAAAAGAGTATCCAATCTTTACACTAACAACAAGGCAATCCATCACAAAGGAACGAACCCGTCAAATCTAAGAGACGAATCCATGACACCTCAATATCGATGTCAAAACCACTATCGGGCGAAGAAATAGCCACAAATAAAGATTGGATCTTAAACTGGTCCATCTCACACGGGCTATATTGGAAGGGATAGCCAAAACAAAATCCTTCACAAATCAGGAGACAAGTCTAAGAATCTCAAATTCAAAAACGGGCAACATAACTAAATTGCCGATTCAAATCCACAAAAATCATGGAAGGTCAACTTACCTTTGATACCACAACATGTTCCCAAACAAATCTAATATAGCTAACCAAGAGGGAACACAGTCAACCTCACCAGGCTAGGGGAAAGAAAATACCAAATCAGGCTATATCTACTCTAGCCACCAATTAGTATCACAAGAAAATAAAACTCTAACTAGATAACATTAGTCTATACAGCTAACCGGCGAGAATCAAATTCATCATGTAACAACATCAAGTAATAATATCAAGTAATATCAATAATTTCACACAGTGGTAGCAATAGCAATAACAATATCAAGATCAACATTCTGAATAGGCGATACCAAAATGAACATCAATATCATGTACTACTCAAGGGCCACAACAGGGCTAATATGTCAAGATAAATGGGACTCAAACCCAAAACCACACCCATAGGGAAAAAACATCAATATAGATCTACTCCATCCACTACTAAAAGAAATAAACCATGGAGTAGTAATATAATCATGAATTCAACAATAAGGCACATAATGACCGATATAAATTCATCAATACATATGATTATCAATGGATATGAAAACCTAAATACACATAATAAGAGATAAATGTGAGAAGTAAAAACACACCAATCTTGGTAACATTTGCAGTCACGTGACTAACGAGCATAGGAAAAATAAATTTGAACGGGTCTAAATCGGATCGACTGACTGAATCAACAACTGAGGCGCCAAACACACCATCTATAACTGAAGATGCCACAACATCACGAGCTGATCTAAATGAGCTGAATAATTGTTATTCATGTTAGGGATACTCCCTAGACTAGTAGTTGGTCTCTCTATAGTCATAGCATTTCCTGAAGCATTAATATTGAGAGAACACAAACTAAGCCCAAATGGATGGTCAACTGACGCTGGGAGAAATCCGCAAATTTATGTCCAAACTTTCTATATCACAGCTTATTTTAGGAACTCTAGGCTGGCGGGGAATAATTGCTAACTCTATTT
>NW_025859646.1:0-1176 GCF_002878395.1 Capsicum annuum
AATATATAACAAAATCCCTAACAAAACCTATCCTAACTAATTCTATCTTATCCTAACAACCTACCCAATCAAAATAAACCACACCACTCCCTACCCCTACCTAACCCTACCCCACATCACCCCCCCTTTTTTTTTTCTTGTCCAAAAAGAAAGGACCAAAAAAGGAAAAATACAACATATATACACAGATACACACATACTGAGAGGAGGATTTTTTTTTCTTTGGCATCAACAGTAACAAAAAAAGGGGCGACGATCGAAAACAAAAAAAAATAGAGATCTACATCCGCGAGCTCTCTCTCTCGATCTCCTCTTCTCTCCTTCTCCGGCGATAATGCCATCAAACCACCACCGGCTTCCTCCGTTCTCCCCTTCGGCGCTGCCAGCAGTCGCTGCTCCAGTCGCAGCTCACCCCACCGGCGACACCATCGTCCGACCAATGACGGTGGTGATAACGCCGCCAACATTCGCTGCTCCAGCTGCGGCGCATCGACCACTAGCAGTAAAGCCAGCCACCGTCGGCGACGAAACAGGGAAACGGTGAAACCCGGATCCCCTTTTGAGCTTTTTCGGTGACACCTACGCCGAAATTAGTTTTCCCGTCGTCAGTTCGGTCGAGTCAGTCTCATAACCGCGGAAATCTCTTGATCTTCCTTTGATTTTAGGGATATCTTGGTCAGAAAATGCAAGATTTTGGGGCTTTGGGTTTTTCTTCTCGGTTTGAATTCTGTTTGGACGGCGATGTCGGGACACTGATTTGGAGATTCGTGATTAAGGTTCTTCGTTCGAGTATTTTGGTCTTCGGATTTCTTTATTATCGACAAGGATCAATTTCATCGAGGTCCATTTCTTCTACCGAATCTTTATTTTATCTTGACCTTTTTGTGTAATGTTGTGGGTGTGGATAATTTATTTGTTGTGTATTTGGTTTGAATCTTCGTTGTTAGTGTTTGTTTGATGATTGTGACTTGTTGATATGTTTCGATATTATGTTGGAGAAATCGCGATTACCGTGGCTGATTTGATTGAGACTTATTTAATCATGTTGGTTGAAATAAATTTGGGGACGGGAATCAAAAATTGATAAAAGTAAATATTATGATATTTTTGATACATTGTTGATGTTGAATGCGGTATGTTGTCGAGCGGGTAGGCAAACAGTAAGCTCGGGTAGGC
>NW_025859647.1:0-1401 GCF_002878395.1 Capsicum annuum
ATGGAGTTCATGTTGATGTGTTCACAGACCACAAAAGCTTATAGTATATGTTTTCGCAGAAGGGCTTGAATCCATATCAGAGGAGATAGATAGAACTATTGAAAAACTACGACATGAGTATTTTGTATAATCTGAGCAAGGCCAATGAAGTGGAAGATGCCTTCAGTAGGTTGTCTACGGGTAGTGTCACTCGCATTGAGAATGATAAGAAGAAGTTAGATCATAAAGTTCATTAGCTTGCAAGTTTAGGTATTTGTTTGGTTGATTCGACTGAAGGTAGTATTTGGGTATGAAATAGTTTGGAATCTTCTTTGGTTTATAAGGTAAAAGAAAAGTAGGATAAGGATAGATGTCTAGTGAAGCTAAAGGAGTCAGTCAGAGACCAGAAAGTAAAGGTTTTCTCCTAAGGGGGAGATGAAGTGTTGTGGTCATAGGGTAGACTATGTGTACCATGTGTAGATGACTTGAGATAGCGGATTCTTGCTGAAGTGTATGGTGTGCATTAATATATTCATCCAGGGCCACTAAAATGTACTGATATTTGCGGGAAATCTATTGGTGGAGTGGGATGAAAAAAGTCATTACAGAGTTTGTGGCTAAGTGCTCTACATTCCAGCAGGTTATGATTGAAGACAAAAAGCCTAGTGGTTCCATGCAGGAGTTTAATATTCCCACTTAGCAGTGGGAGGAAGTAAACATGGACGTTTTTTATGGATTTTTATCATACCCATCATCAACACGATTCAATTTGGGTCATTATGGACAAGATGACCAAATCAGCCAATTTCTTGCTAGTCTGTACTTCTTATTCATTCATGGACTATGCCAAGCTCTATATTGGAGAGTTGGTTAGGTTTTATCGAGTTATATTGTCCATCATTTTTTATAGAGGTACTCAGTTTACCTCTCACTTTTGGAAAGCCTTCCAAAAGAGTCTTGGTACCCAAGTTCACTTAGTACAACTTTTTACCCTCAGACAGATAGTCAGGCAGAAAGGACCATTCAAACCCTAGATGATATGTTGAAAGCATGTGTCATTAAGTTTAAAGGTATTTGGGATTATCACTTACCTCTGATCGAGTTCACGTATAATAATAGTTATCATTCCAGCATTTAGATGGCTCTATTTGAGGCTTTATATAGAAAGAGATGTGGATATCCAATTGGTTGGTTTAAGGTAGGTGAGGCCGAGTTGATAGGGCCTGACTTTGCATCTCTAATTGCTTGGTTTGAGATTAGTGAGGCCGAGTTTATAGGGCCTGACTTAGTGATGGATTCTTTAGAGAATGTTCAGTTAATCCGGGAGAGGCTTAAGACAGCCTATAGCCGACAAAAATCTTATGCAGACATGACGATAAAAGATCTCGAATTTGAGAATGGTGATTTTATATATTTGAAAAT
>NW_025859648.1:0-3846 GCF_002878395.1 Capsicum annuum
TTGTTGCGCTGGTTGACAGGTCGCTTTTTCATGCAGATCTTCTGTAACTTATCAGCTAGGAGCAGTACACCAGTTAGTCTTATAAGTTTGTCGTAACAATCCCTTTATCGATCAATAGCTCTTTCAAACACATTATTAATGGTTGTTGTTTGATGTACAATCCCAGTTAGGCCGGGCATAAAAGGGGTGTTAGAGTCCCATATTGCTTAGGGAATGGACTAGTGCTCTACTTATACAGAACTGGGCACTGACAGGTGTTTGAGTGGGTTGAAGTCCCACATTTATTGATGAATAGACCGGTGGTCTGCTTATTTAGACTTAGACAATCCTCCCCTATAAACTAGCTTTGGGAGTTGAGTTAGGCTTAGGTGTGATATGACTTGTTTGGGCTTTCAATCCATGCTCCGGTTGTGCTTGGCCTGAAGGGCTTTGTTAGAATGAGTTAAAGCCCCATACTGGTTAGGAAATAGGCTGGTGCTCTACTTATATTGGCTTGGACAAACCTTCCCTGAGGCGAAACCAAGAACCTAGTCAACGCACTTTAAACAAGTCGATTTTAGGATGCATTGGGTCTTGAATAAATTTAAATATTGATTTTAATTTATTAAATAACTTTTCTAAAACTCTATAGTTATTACGTCACTAAATATGTACCAAAAATTATATTTCCGATTAAAATGACCATGAAATCTAACTAGGCAAAGTTGAATGACCATGAAAATTAACTAGGTAAAGTTGAATTTCTTGGTAGCTTCATAATTTCATTGACCTTGTACGTCTCTTGAATTTCCATGCACTTTCATTTGTCCCAGTTGGTCCTGTATTCCACAGGGAAAGTTGAATTCCAAAGAAAGTGACAATGACAAATGAAAGTGAACAAGAAACTACTGAGTAATTCAGAAGAGAGTCAAATGAAAGTGTCTTGACTCTTTTTAGTTGTCAATTTGTGTGGTAGTCAATGCACGAGGCAGATTCCAAACACCACGACTCTGGGACGGAGCTACAATATGTAACTTGCCGGGGGTCTATCGGAAACAGCTCTCTACTTCATCTGAGGTTGAGGTAGTGGTATCAGTTAAATCAGATGCATCACTTTAAGGGACTTGGAAGCAAACTATCATCCTTTGCCTCTAAAGAAAGGCTGAAGGAAGAGCAGTACTATTTGAAGAATGGAAGTGCAGTGTTAGAGGAGTTTCTTACTTTATGCGATGGAAAATGCCGAATTCCCCTCCGTTACTTCAGTGCCATAGAAATCGAGAGGGCAACAAAAGATGCAGAGAATAGAGTAATTTTCATCAGCGGAATATATATGATAAAGGGTTTACTAGACAAATGCCGTGTTCTGGTTAATTTCATACTCTACTTTTAACAGAAATGCCAGTGATGTATGCCGAGATATAGCAATTACTTCACGGATGAGCCATCTTAAGAACGTGCTTAAACTTATCGGCTGCTGCCTAGAATATGCAGAACCCGTTATGGTGTATGAATATGTTGAGGAGGCTATAACTCTTGATGATTTACTTTCCAATAATGGTTATGCTAGAAATTCGTCCGTACCTTGGGAAAGTAGACTGCGGATTGCCAATGAGATCGCTTCAGTAATTGTTTTTCTCCATAGTGAATTTACTACGCCCATCGTTTTCAGAGACCTGCACTCACAAAAGGTGTTAATAGATCAGAGTAGTGGTGTTGCCAAACTGTACAATTTCTCATTCTCTGTACCATTGCCTCCGGGAGAATTGAGAGTAGAAGCTCAAGATAGTGTGCGCGGAACATGTGGCCATCCTGATCCAGAATACTGCTGCTCAGGTATTGTTACTCAAAAAACTGATGTCTACAGTTTTGGAAATGTTCTCTTGCAGCTATTGACTGGAAAGAGAGCGTATGTACATGATGGTGTGATCACAAAAGTTGGGGAAACGTACTTGGAATCCAACATTGAAGAGTGTGATGTAATGGATATAGCGAATCCTGACATTTTGGCTGGAGAACGTGGAATCCATGAGATTCGACAGCAATTGGAAGACTACTTTGATCTTGTTAAGAGATGCACGGTTACAAATGGAGATGATAGACCATACATGATTTATGTTGCAAGGGAATTACGCAGAATTGAGAAGTGTTTTCGTGCCATCAGTACTCCTGGTCTGAATTAGAAGTTTGTTCTGCATGAAGAGAAAAATAGGAATAATGTAAAATTCAGATACAACTATTATATTTCTGAATTTATGCAACTATAAGTGTGATTACTACTGTGAGATTTATTTTATTTTCATGTGTTTTTGAAGTTTGTTAGTGCACCAGGCTGACCTAGCATTTCCAATATGAGAAGGAAACATTGATCAACACATGTAGCTCTTGACAACTTTGATTTGCTCAATGTTAAGAAACATTAACACCATATAAGCTCGGTCAATGGTCAGATGGGTTTAAAATGTGTTTTATTGAGCTTAAGGGTTCAGTTGGCAAGGGGTGAATAGATTGATCCAGTTGACATACGGAGAGGAGTACAAGGGTCTCCAAAGGCTGTTCCACCTTGTTTCTATAGCTAGAAAACTTTACGATAGGTGAACTAGAAACTTTAAGAGAATCAAAGAGAGAACGAACCTCCTACAAGTATATATCCTGCAATGGTTTTGGAATCCTTGTTGGTGTTTTGCAGTTGATCTCGCAAGCTAAAGATGCAAGTATGGGTTTTTTTTGGCGTAGGTTGTGTGAAGGAGTTCCCACGCTTTGTTAGCAGATGGTGTTACTGCTACAGTTGGAGCAATTGTAGGATCTATCGATGCCATCATTGCTTTTTGGATCAATTGATCCTGACAGAACCAGATCTAATAATTGGGATTTGGTACAGTAAGATCATTGGGATGGAGCAGTTATGGTTCCATCAATATGTCCCATGAGTTGATGCCCATTTAGTTGATGTCAATTTGTGCTTTTCATGTTTAGAAGTTGAGGTTACCTTGTAGTTTAATAGGTAATTGAGCAAAAGGATTAAATTGTACCACATGAGTGGTGGTAGAAACTGTAAAATCGCTGGCATCAGCAGCATCAATAATTGGAGCCATAGATGAGAAAGATTAAGGAGAATTAAATGGATCTAATTCGGTGGAGCTTATGCCTTATGAGAGCTCTAATACCATATAAAGATTCAGAGAAGGAGATCAAAAGAATGATTCTATTAAATCTGGCAGCAAGATTTCAAATAGATACTATACAACTAACTGGACCTAAAGTGCATGTCACTATCTGCATAATAAACAATTTAAGGGACAAAATCATAAACATAAAGTAGACTAATGCTTATGAAAAAGTACTCGGACCACTTTAACAAAACAATACACAAATTCACTTGTACATAGCTACTGTCCATCCAAATTAAACCCCTAGTTGCATAGCCTCGGCTGGTCCAGCATTGATGAAAAAAAAGAAAAATTTTCCCCCTCACATCATTAATCGATGTAGGATTATTCAAGATCAAGACCAAAATTCGAGTCAAATCGACCAACATTGAGGAACAATAAACACAGCACGACTCAAAAAACAATACATGACCACTTCTACAACTTGTACATGATTAATTGAGCACCATATTGAGGTTGAAGCAATAGTGGATGAGGAGCATGGGCATAAGATGGAGAGAGTTCAAATGCATAGTGTTTGAGAATCATGGCCATTGCCATTTTTGCCTCTAACATAGCAAAGTTTTGTCCAATACATATTCTTGGACCCCAACTAAATGGAAAAAACACAAATTGTCCTTTTGTTGCTTTTGATATTCCTTCACTAAATCTCCCTGGATTAAACTCCATTGCATCATCTCCCCATATTTCAGTATCATGA
>NW_025859649.1:0-1147 GCF_002878395.1 Capsicum annuum
TCATAGCTTTGCCGAAGTATAACACTCAGTTGACATCTTAGTTTCACAGTTGAGATACAATACTCGATTAACATCTCATATGTTAGATTGGATTTTTTTTTAATTTTCAACTTTTATCATTAGCTAAAGTTATAAACTGAAAAAAACCAAACCAAACCGAACTAAACTGAAAAGAACCAAACTGACGGTTATTTTTTTGTTTGGTTTTAGAAATTTAAAAACCGACTAAGTTGGTTTGGATATGGTTTTGACCAATAACCAAACCAAACCGATCCATGAACACCCCTAGCGATAACTCTCGGGAAGGTACCGTTGTCTCATCAAGTACCTCAACCGAAACCAAGGTGGTGGCTGCCCATCAACTAATTTATTACGAAAACGCTTGACGTACTCCCACCAAGTGTTGGCATAACCCTCAAAATGAGCAATGGTATAACAACTTTTCTTTTCTTTCGAGATATGATTAACTTGGAAAACTGTGTCACAAGCTGATTCCCAAGCTAAGTAGGCCTCGGCATCACTTTCACCTTTAAATATTGGTAGGCTCAAATTGATGGTGTTGATGCCTATATCTCTCTCTTAGTGTTGGTTTTTCCTTTCACCATACCCTCGGTATCTCCTTTGATATCCACGACCCCTTCTCATCTCCTCCTCCCTCATGTAAGAATCATCAAAGGCCCCATATCCTTCATATTCCTCTCTACCATATTCCTCAAAGTGGACTGGATGGTTTTGGACATTTTGAACTTGATTTGAAGGAATTGGATTTTGTGGAGAAGGTGGTCTTTAGTTTAATGAAGCTTGGAAGGGAGGGTTCGGATTTATCGGAGGTACTTGACGTCCAAGTCCCTCTTGTGGAACTTAAGGAATTTGGAAATGTATTGGTCTAGTGGGGTCACGATTTGCAGGGAAAGGAGTGGTTTGGCTTGCGGCATTTAGTGAAGCTTGGGGTGGATTTAGCATTTGGTGCAATGTTTCGGGAGTGATGGTTGTGGAGGAAGTTCTATCATGCCCACTTGAATAAACATGTAGAGGATTAGAAGGGAGAGAGTTCCTTTGACTCTCCACTTGTTCTAATCTCCCACTAATTGCCGATACATCTCCCTTTATTGTTGTCAAATCCCCTCTCACGGCTCCAACTTCTGTA
>NW_025859650.1:0-1243 GCF_002878395.1 Capsicum annuum
TAGCATCCATGTTGTAACTGCTTATAGGACTCATAAGAAAGCCCACAAAAAATAAGAGCCCAAGCCCACTAAACTCAATAGTTAGCCCAACTCTAGCTCTGGTCCAAAAGAAACTGTTGGGTATTGGCCAAACTAAGATGTTGGGCCTCAACAATGAAACCAATGGCTATTCATGCAATTGTACCCAAACTATCCTTTTTTTTGTGGGGTATCATTGTAGCATAGACTGTGTTAAATAAACCCGAATGCCGTTACTATTGTGAATACAACTACGTTCCACACAACGACTCCGGATTTAAGGGAAATTGATGTTAATAGGCCCACTCCACCAATGGAAAAATAGTTGATATTGAGAAGGATCCTAAATTGGAGATGGAATTCAATGGAATAGTCACGGGTCCTTCATCGCCCAATCAAATTTCACAGTCCGAGGCTTCAAATTGGTGTGAGCAGCTAGTTCAAGCAACTGCCAGCTCAACGATAAGAAATCAAACAAGCAGTGGGCATAAATTCTGGGCAGATCAAGTGGAAAAGGAAAATGTGAATCCATTTGTGAAGAGTTCAATTTGGGATAGATTCGACATTACCAAAATCACCAATGTTGGATTCAAAGTGGTGTATGTAGAACCGAAAATGCATTGTGAGTCCCCTTTAATTGACATAGAAATTGAAGATATTAGCTCTGAAATTGTTTATTGGAGATCTGCAGTAGTTTGTCATGCTTTGGGAGCCCATCCCCTATTTGAAGTTCTGAAAGGTTTCATCCAAGGAATCTGGTCCAAATTAGGGATTAATAAAATTGCAACGTTAAAGAATGAGATCATTATAGTTCATTTTGATGCAAAAATAGGGAAGTAGGAGGTCCAAGGCGGTATATACCATTTTGATAACAAATCTTTCATCGTGAAGGCATGGAGTCCATAGATAAAATTCACAAGAGAAGAGTTACACATTGTACCAATTTGAATTAAGCTTTTCGATCTCTATTTTAAATATTGGAGTCCTAAAGGATTAGGTAAGATCGGAAGCTTAGTTGGGAAACTTTTAATGGTAGACTACAATACTGAGAGGAAAATTGGCTTGCATTTTGCTAGATTATTTGTTGATGTGGGCATGGACATAGTGCTACCAGATGTATATTATTCAAAACGGAGAAAGGCACATTAGTAGAACAAAAGGTGAATAATGAGTGGAATCCAACACTATGTAAAGTGTGTGATAAGTATAGTCATTCAGCTGATAA
>NW_025859651.1:0-4595 GCF_002878395.1 Capsicum annuum
TTTTACTTTCTGTTCAGGACCCTCTTGAAAAATGAGATTTTACTTTTGTTTAGAGCCCTCCTGAAAAATAGGATTTTACTTTTGTTCTGAACCCTTCTGAAAAATAGGATTTTACTTTCTCTTCATGACCCACCTAAAAAATGGTATTTTACTTTTGTTCAAGACCCTCCCTAAAAATGGGATTTTACTTTCTGTTCAGGACCATTCTGAAAAATGGGATTTTAGTTTCTGTTCAGGATCCTCCTGAAAAATGGGATTTTTACTTTTTGTTCAGGACCTTTGAGAAAAATGGGATTTTACTTTCTGTGTTCAGAATCCTCCTGAAAAATGGGACTTTAATTTCTGTGTTAAGAACTCTCTTAAAAATTGGGATTTTACTTTATGTTAAGGTCCCTCCTGAAAAATAGGAGTTTACTTTTGTTCAGGACCCTTCTGAAATATGGGAATTTACTTCCTGATCAGGACCCTTCTAAAAAATGCAATTTTACATTTGTTCAAGACCCTCTTTAAAATTGGGATTTTACTTTTTCTTCAGGACCCTCGTAGAAAATGGGATTTTACTTCTATTTAGGACCCTTCTTAAAAATAGGGTTTTACATTCTGTTCAGGACCCTCTTGAAAAATGAGATTCTACTTTAGTTCAGGACCCTTCTAAAAAATAGGATTTTACTTTTGTTCAGAACCCACCAGAAAAATGGGATTTTACTTTCTTTTCAGGACCCACCTAAAAAATGGGATTTTACTTTTGTTCAAGACCCTCCTGAAAAATAGGATTTCACTTTCTGTTCAGGACCCTCCTAGAAAATGGGATTTTACTTCTGTTCAGGACCCTTCTAAAAAATAGGGTTTTACATTTTGTTCAGGAACCTCTTGAAAAATGAGATTCTACTTTTGTTCAGGACCCACTTTAAGAATGAGATTTCACTTTCTATTCAAGACCCTCCAGAAAAATGGTTGTTTACTTTTGTTCATGATTTTTTTGAAAAATTAGATTTTACTTCCTGTTCAGGATCCTCCTGAAAAATGAGATTTTAAATTTGTTCAGGACCCATCTGAAAAATGGGATTTTACTTTCTGTCCAGAACCCTCCGAAAAATGAGTTTTTACTTCTGTTCAGGACCCTTCTAAAAAATAGGATTTTACATTCTGTTCAGGACCCTCTTGAAATAAGAGATTTTACTTTTGTTCAGGACCCTCCTTAAAAATAGGATTTTACTTTTGTTCAGAACCTCCTGAAAAATGGGATTTTACTTTCTCTTCAGGACCCACCAAAAAAATGGGATTTTACTTTTGTTCAAGACCCCCCTGAAAAATGGGATTTCACTTTCTGTTCAGGACTTTTCTGAAAAATGGGATTTTTACTTTCTGTTTAGGATCCTACTAAAAAATAGGATTTTACTTTCTGTTCAGTACGCTCCTAAAAAATGGGACGTCACTTTCTGTTTAGGACCTCCCTGAAAAATAGGACTTTACTTCTGTTCAGGACCCTCCTTGAAATTAGGATTTTACTTTTGTTCAAGACCAACTTTAAAAATGAGATTTTACTTTCTATTCAGGACCCTCCTCAAAAATGGGATTTTACTTTCTGTTTAGGACCCTCCTGAAAAATGGTATTTTTCTTTCTATGTACGGGACCCTCCTAAAAAATAGGATTTTACTTTTGTTCAGGACCATTCTAAAAAAGGAGGTTTTACTTTTTGTTCATGACCCTCCTGAAAAATAGAATTTTACTTTCTGTTCAAGAACCTCCTCATAAATGGAACTTTACATTCTGTTCAGGACCCTCATGAAAAACGGAATTTTACTTCTCTTCAGGACCCTACTAAAAATAAGGATTTAAACATTCAGTTCAGGACCCTTCTAAAAAATTTGATTTTACCTTTGTTCAGGACTCTCCTGAACAATGGGATTCTACTTTTGCTTAGGACCCTCTTGCAAAGTGAGAATTTACTTTTTATTCAGGACCATTCTGAAAAAAGGGATTTTACTTTCTACTTAGGTCTCTTCTGAAAAATTGGATTTTCATTCTGTTCAGGACTCTCTTGAAAAATGGGACTTCACTTTCTATTCAAGACCCTAATGAAAAATAGGATTTTCCTTTCTGTTCAGGACCCTCCTGAAAAATAGGATTTTACATTCTGTTCAGGACTCTCTTGAAAAATGAGATTTTACTTTTGTTCAGGAACCTCTTTAAAAATAGAATTTTACTTTTGTTCAAAACCCTCGTGAAAAATAGGATTTTACTTTCTGTTCAGTACCCTTCTGAAAAATGGGATTTTAATTTTTGTTCAGGACCGCCCTGAAAAATAGAATTTTACTTTTTATCTTCAGGACCCTTCTAAAAAATGAAACTTTATTTTTTGTTTAGGACCCTCCTAAAAAATGGGATTTTATTTTGTTCAGGACCCTCCTAAAAAATAGGATTTTACTTTCAGTTCATGACCCTCCTGAAAATTAGAATTTCAATTTTTGTTTAGGACCCTCCTGAAAAATGGGATTTTACTTTCTGTTCAGGACCCTCCTGAAAAATGGAATTTTAAATTCAGTTCAGGACCCTTCTAAAAAATTAGATTTTACTTTTTTTCAGGACCCTTCAGAAAAATGGGATTTTATTTTTGTTTAGGACCCTCCTGAAAAATAAGATTTTACATTCTTTTCAGGACCCGCCTGAAAAATAAGATTTTACTTTTGTTTTGGACCCTTCTAAAAAATTGGATTTTACTTTTGTTCAGAACCCTTTTTAAAAATGGGACTTTACTTTCTATTCAGGACCCTTTTGAAAAATGGGATATTACTTTCTGTTCAGGACTCTCCAGAAAAATGGGATTTTACTTTCTGAATTCAGGACCCTCCTGAAAATTGGGACTTTACTTTTGTTCAGTACCCTCCTGAAAAATAAGATTTTACATTTGTTTAGGAACCCTTTTGAAAAATGAGATTTTACTTTCTGTTCATTACCCTCCTGAAAAATTAAATTTTACTTTCTGTTCAGGACCCTCCTAAAAAGTGGGAATTTACTTTCTGTTCAGAACCCTCCTGAAAAATGGGTATTTTTTTTCTGTTAAGGACCCTCCTGAAAAATGAGACTTTACATTCTTTTCAGGACCCTCCTGAAAATTGGGATTTTACTTTCTGTTCAGGACCCTCCTGAAAAATAGGATATTACTGTCTATTCAAGACTCTCTTGAAAAATGGGATTTTTCTTTCTGTTCAGGACCCTCCTAAAAAATGGAATGTTACTTTCTGTATAGGACCCTCCTTATAAATGGGACTTTACTTTATATTCAGGACCCTCCTGAGAAATGGGATTTTACTTTTAGTTTAGGGCTCTCCTGAAAAATGGGATTTTACTTTCTATTCAGGACTCTCCTGAAAAATGGAATTTTACTTTATGTTCAAGTCTCTCCTAAGAAATAGGAGTTTACTTTTGTTCAGGACCCTTTTTAAAAATGGGATTTTACTTCCTGTTCAGGATCTTCCTGAGAAATGCAATTTTACATTTGTTCAGGACCCTCCTTAAATTTAGGATTTTACTTTCTGTTCAGGACCCTCCTAGAAAATGGGATTTTACTTCTGTTCAAGACCATTCTAAAAAATAGGATTTTACATTTTGTGCAGGTCCCTCTTGAAAAATGAGATTTTACTTTTGTTCAGGACCCTCCTGAAAAATAGGATTTTACTTTTGTTCAAAACCCTCTTGAAAAATGGGATTTTACTTTTTATTCAGGACCCACCTAAAAAATGGGATTTTACTTTTGTTAAGGACCCTCCTGAAAAATGAGATTTTAATTTTTATTCAGGACCATTCTGAAAAATGGGATTTTACTTTCTATTTAGAATCCTCCTGAAA
Source organism: Capsicum annuum (assembly GCF_002878395.1). Lineage (NCBI taxonomy): Eukaryota > Viridiplantae > Streptophyta > Magnoliopsida > Solanales > Solanaceae > Capsicum > Capsicum annuum. The sequence goes on from NW_025859651.1 coordinate 3,851, forward strand.
AATGGGATTTTACTTTCTGTTCAGTACCCTCCTGAAAAATGGGACATCACTTTCGGTTCAGAACCCTCCTGGAAAATAGGATTTTACTTTTGTTCAGGACCCACTTTAAAAATGATATTTTACTTTCTATTTAGGACTCTCCTAAAAAATGAGATTCTACTTTCTGTTCAGGAAACTCTTGAAAGATAGGATTTTACTTTCGATGGTCAGGACCCTCCTGAAAAATAAGACTTTACTTACTGTTCAGGACCTTCCTGAAAAATAGGATTTTATTTTTGTTCAGGACCCTACTGAAAAGTAGGATTTTACTTTCCATTCATAACCCTCCTGAAAAATAAAATTTTACTTTTTGTTCTAGACACCTAAAAATTGAAACTTTACTTTCTGTTCAGGACCTCCCTGACAAATAGGACTTCACTTCTATTCTGGACCCTGCTGAAAATAAAATTTTACTCTTGTTCAGGATCCACTTTAAAAATGAGATTTTACTTTATATTTAGGACCCTCCAGAAAAATGAGATTTTACTTTCTGTTTTCAGAACCCTCCTGAAAAATGGGACTTTACTTTCTGTGTTCAGAACTCTCTTAAAAGTTGGGATTTTACTTTATGTTAAGGTCCCTCCTGAAAAATAGGAGTTTATTTTTGTTCAGGACCCTTCTAAAATGTGGGATTTTACTTCCTGACCAGGACCCTTCTAAAAAATGCGATTTTACATTTGTTCAGGACCCTCTTTAAAATTGGGAT
>NW_025859652.1:0-5667 GCF_002878395.1 Capsicum annuum
TTTTTGGGTGTAAACACAAAGTGTTTTCAAATAAAAAAGTAGACAATGAGACCAAATTTTGACCCGACCATTATTCGAAGAAAGAAATAAAAGAAAGAAGGGCAACCGAGTCTTGACTTAGGACATCCTACCTACCCAAGTTATAAGGTAATCAAGTCACAGGTATCTCAAAGGATTGGAAGGAGGGAGACTATACCGAGTTGGAGAGTCGAGTGAGGTTCCATCGAGGTTCCGGTCCGCGACTCTGTCATTACATCAAAAATGAAAATTACAAGTTAAAACATAAATAAAATTACAAAAACCCTATATATGCAACTTCTTTTGGACTTTTGACTTGAGTTTCATCATCCTATTCTTCAAGCGGGCTCCTGAATTGTAATTTCTTCAATTTGTTGCCTGAATTTTAATTTCTTCACCTTGTTTTTTGACTTTACATTTATTCGCCCTGTGCTTCGGGCAGGATCCAATGTTGCTTGAATTATCAAAACAAGGAAGTGCGTCTTCTTACAAATGTTTCTTGAATTATCCAAACAAGGAAGTGCATCTCCTTACAAATGTCAGTTGAATTAGCCAAACAAGGAAGTGCATTTCCCTACAAATGTTGCTTGAATTTTTCATACAAGGAAGTGCATCTCCTTACAAATACCGCTTGAATTACCAAATAAGGAAGTGCGTCTCCTTAATGTTGCTTGAATTACCCTGATAAGGAAGTGCATCTCCTTAAAAATGTTGCTTGAATTACCAAACAAAGAAGTGCGTCTCCTCACAAATGTCGTTTGAATTACCAAAACAAGGAAGTGTATCTCCTTACCAATGCCGCTTGAATTACCTAAACAAGGAAGTACGTCTCATTTGGAAGTGTGTCTCCTTATAATACCGCTTGAATTACCAAACAAGGAAGTGCATCTCCTTACCAATGCTGTTTGAATTACCAAAACAAGAAAGTGTGTCTCCTAACAAATGTCTCTTGAATTATCAAAACAAGAAAATGTGTCTCCTTACCAATGCCGCTTGAATTAAACAAACAAGGAAGTGCGTCTCCTCATAAATGCCACTTGAATTACCCAAACAAGGAAGTGTGTCTCCTCACCAATGTCGCTTGAATTACCCAAACAAGGAAGTACGTCTCCTCACAAATGTCACTTGAATTACCTAAACAAGGAAGTGTGTCTCCTAACAAATGTTACTTGAATTAGTAAATAAGAAATTGCATCTCCTTACAAATGTTGCTTGAATTACTATATAAGGAAGTGTATTTCCTCACAAATGTTTCTAGAATTACCCAAACAAGGAAGTACGTCTCCTTACAAACGCCGCCTGAATTACCAAGCCAGGAAGTGTGTCTCCTAACAAATGTTGCTGAAATTACCCAAATAAGGAAGTGCGTCTCCTTACAAATGCCGCTTGAATTACTCAAACAATGAAGTGCATCTCCTTACAAATTTTGCTTGAATTACCAAACAAGAAAGTGCATCTCCTTACAAATACCGATTGAATTACCAAACAAGGAAGTGCGTGTCCTTACAAATGTTGGTTGAATTGCCCAAACAAGAAAGTACATCTCCTTACAAATACCACTTGAATTACCCAACTATGAAAGTGCGTCTCTCTACAAATGCTGTTTGAATTACACAAACAAGGAAGTGCGTCTCTTTACAAATACCACTTGAATTTTCCAAGAAAATGTGTCTCCTTGACAACGAAGTGTGTCTCCTAGAGATCTTGAATTATGATTTTTACCATGGTTTTGATTACCAAACTTGTGCAACAACATTGCCTCTTGCATTTGTAGAAGTGAGAAATTACGTTCTTTGATGTTTAGGCTCCAAAATCCTTGATCTGAATGTAACATGTGTTCCTATTTCATACAAAGAAAACTTGTGAGTTTAAAACATGGTAGATGATTTGTGGCTTTAGCTTTCGCGACAATTGCTCTTGCCCCCGTCATATTTAACCTTGCTTCCAACCATTAGCACATGTCATCGACTTGTTACACCATTGACCAAACTCAGATTATCAAGAGTGACTCTGAAATAATTATAGTATCTCTGCTTTGTCATGCTCCTCAGATAAACCCTTTGAACCTTGATATTTCCATAAGTTTTCAAACCTATCTGTTTGACAAAACTTTTTGCATGCCTTATTTTGGCTCACAATTATGTCTCTTTTATGTGCTAGCTTTTTTCTTGTTTTGTGCAATTAGAGAAGCTGGTAGTCAATTTTGAAATCTTTTCTCACTTATTTTGATATGGACTTGACTCAAAGACAAGAGAAAAATGACGATGACTTTTATTTGGTCAATTGATTCAAGAAAAAAAAATAAAAATAAAAGAAGAAAGAAAAGACAATGAATGTCTCCATTTGAAATAAAGAAATGAAAAATTTATCTAGAAATGACAGTCAACTCTAATATTATGCCATGCATTTTGAAATGAGTTGCTTATTAGGTCAATTACATTTAAGACCTCATTCGTCTAGTGACACCTTGAAGGGTTTTTGCCAACAAGCCTCTCTTATTTTCTTTTTCTCAGTTCACCATTTGCTTATGGTGTCTGTGAGGGTTTTTCACCATTGAGACTCTCTTATTTTCATTTCTCTCAACTTACAGTCGTCTTATGGTGCCTGTGAGGGTTTTCATCAATAAGACTCTCATTTTTATTTCTCTCAACTTACCATCGTCTTATGATGCCCGTGATGATTTTTACCAATAAGACTCTCTCATTTTTATTTCTCTCCTGATTTCTTATGCTGGAGAAAATAAGTAGTTCCCAAATACATTATCATATCACTTGCATGCTTAGCCTTAATATCCTCAAAGATTGATCTGAAGGTCTTTATTTGGTTGTAACTTGGTTTTTGGATACGGTTAGAATAAAAGGATGACATGAAGCCCAAACAATACTTGAAGTGGGGTAGGACTTACAACTTTTGGAATCGACTCAAAGAATGAGGATTAACTCATGCCCCAGTTTCTTTTGATTGGGTAATTCTAAATTGTTTATTTGGTTAGACCAAGCCCAGAGTAGAGCAGCCTACGTATCTCACCCCCGAGAGAGGAGAATCAGGTCACGCGTAGTTCTGGCAGCTTGTTCTTTTGCTTGATTTTGACTTTCTTTTTTATTCCATTGACTTTTACTAGCTCTTTTCTTTTTTGGATTTTTTTTCGACTCTTTTTTCTTAACACTCTTTTTTTCTCTTTTTGGACATATTTTTTCTTTCTTTTTCTTTTTTTTGAAACTTTCTGACTCTATTCTTTTACTTGACACTTTTCTTTTGAATTTTACTGACTCTATCTTGATTCCAAAAGAGGGATATGAAAGAAAATAGAAATAGGCTCAAATGGAGTAAACAAAGGATGACACAATTTTTGGATATCAGAATGAAATGTCTTCATCATATCAATTCTTGAAAATGTAAGTACATATCATGCAATATGAAATAAAAGATAAAGATCATCTGTGACACTTTAACAACACTAACTTCAACTGAGCATTTAACAACACTAACTTCAACTGAGCATGTGTGCCAATTCTTCTTCTACCCTTGTCAAACATACAACTCCACTTTCATTGTTCATTCCTTATGCTGAAGGAATCATGACTTCGTGGAAATGATTTTCTTTCTGTTTCTTTTGATATAGGATCGCGCATTCACTACTTGACCTAATTGAGATATGTCTTTCAATTGATGACCAAGTTATTCTCATGATTCTAAAAATAATTGCATTAATTTTCAAAGAGGCTTCAACTTGATAACCAAATGCCCCAACACTCTATCTATTTTCTCAGATGCTCTCTTTTTCTAACTTTAACCCTCTAATTCAATGTTTATGCTTAAACTAGATTTTAAGATCTAGCTGAAAATTTTGCAAGCATGTCATATCACTAGAGTCAACATAAAATGTATTGTATAAAGAAAACAAACAAACAACACATATTTTAGAATACAAAGGAAAAGGGACAATTCATTTAGTTGAAATAAAAGATAGAAGGATTTGAACATAAACGACAAAAGGACAAAACAAGATAGATCCCGAACTACAACCCTGAAATAATTCAAAAAATAGAAAACAAAACAAAACAAACTACCAAACCTCTTCCTAATAGAGAGAGGGTTGACTTCTCAATTGCTCATCCTGACAACTTAGCCACTGGTTTACATATCAACATGACTAGAGCTTTCGTCGCTATCAATGTTTTGCACCATAATCGATTTATCTTGAATTATCTTTTCTATTTCTCTTTGCAAGGCACAATAGTCTTCAATACTGTGATCCTGAACATTAGAATGATATGCATATTATACATTAGGATCAAAATTTCTTAAATGCGGGTCAGGAGTATACCCAAGAAGAGGAGTGATTATGTCCCGTTGTACTAATCTCTGAAATAAACTAGCATATGACTCTCCGATTGGTGTGAAACTATCTCTCAACTTCTGTCTCATTTCATTGTTTGGCTTAAATTGAAAACCAGGCCTAGAAGGGCTTCGGTATATATGTGGAGTTGGAGGATGACTCGACAGAGTTGGCACGCGCGAGTGTGGGTAAGATGGGGGTTAAACATATGGTTGCACATCATACACTTGATATAGAGATAGGGGAATGGAATATAATGGATTTTGGGAAAGATTCTATGAAGCTTGGGCATAAACTTGGTTTGAGCCCATAGGTAACGATGGCGTGGTCCTCTCGCCCATGCTTGTTGTCCAACTACAATGGCAGATGCATCTTCCTCATTCTTGTTTCCTCCAACACTTCCCGAACATTTTTGAATTACTTGAGTAGTCGCTTTCAATGTTGCTAAACTCACAATGCGATCGGTCTTAATTCAATCCTCTATCATCTCCCTCATTTTGAGGACCTCAATAAATGGCTTGCCTAGTGCAGGTAACAAGTGTAGATAATATGTTTCATCCTGCGTTTGAATAACGCCTCCACTACCTGACTTTCTTTCGTTGGCTGTTTCACCCTAGCAGTTTGTTCACGCCATCCAATCGCATACTCTCTGAAAGTTTCAGTACTCTTTTTCTTCATATTAGTTAGGAATTTCTCATTAGGAATCAACTCCATCTTGTATTGAAATTATTGCACAAATTTATTAGCCAGGTCATCCTAGCTATTTCACTTATCGATGTCTTGTTCAACAAACTATTCTGAAGCTAGACCTGAAAAACTCTCACCAAAATATGCCATAAGTAATTCTTCCTTCCCTCCAGCGCCCCTCAGTTGGTTTCAATAATGTCTCAAATGTGCTACAGGATCTCCATGTCTATCATACTTCTCAAACTTCGGCATTTTAAAACCAAGAGAAAGATGTAAACCTGGAAACATGCACAGATCTTTATATGAGACACTTTTGTACCCCCAAGTTCTTGCAAGTTTTTCATAGTCAGTTCCAAACTTCTCAATTTTCTGGCCATTTCCTCTTGTTCTTCTGTCCTAACAGGCTTCTCAGTATTAGGAGAAAATTCAGGCGATTGAGTATAGTCGTAAGGACCAGTTGACTTAAATGTGGGATCGGGAGCATAATGCTGATCACTAAAAATATTCAATATAGGGTTGCTTGTAGAGTGAGGAAACACAACCGTTGGATTGACATTAAAAGCAGGAGCTTCAAACGGGAGTGGGGCTGCAAAAGCATGAATAGAAGGCAGAGCCGAGCATAT
>NW_025859653.1:0-32943 GCF_002878395.1 Capsicum annuum
TTTATTTTTTATATTATTATTTATTGAATTAAACCATGATTTAGATCTATTATGTTGAATTCATGCTATTTCTATAAGTTCCATGACATTCCTATGATTGTTACCATGAAGTACAAGTGTTTGATAAAATACCTACAAGAGTGATTGATTTAATAAAAGCCCTCATGTGGTGTCTTCCAAGTTTTAGTGTCATTTTACCATTGTTGTTTTAAGTCCTGGGGGTATTAAATACCCAAAATCCATAGTTGTTTACTTCATCTAGTCTAAGTACATTATAGAATAGTCCTTAGAACATACTATGAGCATTATCAGAATAGTCAGATATCAATCAGTTAAACTCAGAACCATTTAGTATTTCAGTGTCTTTCAGTTGGGAGTAGGATTTAGCACCGAGCGAGTGTAGGGACGGAAGGTTCCTCGTTAGATAGGTAAAGTTGTTAGTAGAAGTACCTATACTCTAGAACTATGTAGCTAGCATAGGATATGCTTAGTCACCCGTCATATTAGGCTTGACTATCTCGCAGGGGTTATCCGTCAGTTCAGGCTTGACACGCTTAGTCCTTTGGACATGATATCAGTTTAGTGGATCCACACAACCAACATTAGTACCTGTGGCATGGTATTAGAACTCATCTAACTGGGGTTACAAGTTGGACCCCGATTATCTCAGATTGGGGCATGTCGATTATATGATACCTCCCACAGTCTCAGATACAATCTCAGTCATAGTTCCAGTTCAGTTATTCAGTCTTAGTGTTGTTTTACCAAGCATACAGATATCAGTATTTAAGTATTTTAATTTATAAATTTTACTTAGTCCCTGTTATATGCTTAGTCATGTATTTTCAGTATCTACAGATTTCATGTTCTCTAGTTAGGACTCTATGTTTTATATGTATAGTCAGTTAGTTATTAGTATTCATGTTTATGAACCCATGTATATCAGTCTACCTCATTTAGCATACCAGTACATTCAAAGTACTGACCATATACTTTTCTTTTGTGCTATGATGTATTATATCATAGGTGTTGATGCTCAGTTCTCAGATCTCACTTAGACTCTCAGATTATCAGCAAGTACAGTAGCAGTGGTGAGTCCTCATCATCTGAGGATAGATTATTTTACTTCATGTCTTTATTTCAATAGTTAGTCAAGTTAGTTGGGGGCCTGTCCCATCAACTCACAGTCTTACAGTTTAGAGGCTTTCAGATACTATAGTCAGTTAGTTATTCAGTTTATCAGTATTTTTTTAGATTCAGACAGTTGTTTCCTTTCTAGATTTATATTTCAATTTTTAATCCAGATAATAAAACCTTATGGCATTTTAATTATTCTTCTGCATTCATAATTATATTATCCAGTGCTCACAACAGGTACTAGCTCATGGGTTATCTTGTGGTCTCTTGAGACTATAAGCACTGTTTGACACCCAGGGTATACTCTTGGGGCATTACAATTCACTATACCATGCACTATTGGGTCATCCCAATTCGCCAGAGCCTCATGTGACTTAGAGCTAGCATAAATTTGATGTCATTGGCTATATTCAAGAAATTAAGCCTAAGCCCTCCCAAACTAACTGCAATGTGGTTGTCGATATCTGACCGCACTGTGAAGAAACCTTTGGGCATTTCTTTTAATGCACTTGTGAGGGTTGATAACTTTATCTTTTTGGCTGTATTTGTTTTTTTAGACTGTGAGGTTGATGTTGAGATTCCCATCATATTAGGGAGACCATTTATGGCCACAAGTAGAGGGAGAGCTGATGTTCAGAGTATTCAACATCTGAAAACAATAAAGCAGCCGACCGACATAAGGGTGGTGTCGGTGATAGATTATAGTGAGATGACCCAGTAGGTTATTGTTATAGGTATCTTGATAAATTCTAAGAAAACAAGGTACCTACATCATTCTATAATGTTAAATCAAGCATTGCTTGGGAGGCAACCCATGGGCTTGTTGGTGAAGTCTGAGTAACCTGCATAGCCATATCGTACTGCAACGTTAAATCAAGCATTGGGTGGGGCCAACCCACTATTTTAGTGTTCACTTTTATTTATTTTTCTTTTGTAGGTTTATAGCTTATGGACTTACCCTAAGTACGGTAGGATTGCTACACTTATAACTTTCTAGGTAAGGGGACTGTGTGACCAACCCATCAGGTTCACAATTTGTATTCAGGCTTGGTAATGTTGAGCGATAATTGAAATGATGAAATTTTGAAGATAATAATGGAAAGTTTTGGACTTTGACACATAATCATACTATTGGAGCCTTAAATTCAAGTTACGAAACCATAAGTAGCTGGTTAAACATTAAAAATACAGCATCCATAAAGCAAGAAATTAGTTAGGCCCACTTGTGCCATGCACATGCGGACCACATATGGGACATGCGCCTAATGGTAGGCTTAAAGAGGCTTATTTGTGGGATTAAATTTTAATTAAACTTTTGATCCCACCAATGTCTAAATAAAACCTAATTAGCCCCCCCCCCCCTCCCTACTTATTAAACACAATTTGACTCATTCTAGAATATTCAAATCCTTAAAATCTCCTTTTCTTTCTCTCTAAATCCAAACTTCCCTCTCAAAACATAAATTAATCTTACACTTGAAGAAAATATTACTTGAAACTTATTTGGGGTACCAACTTGTCCTACCATACTAAATACAAGTTCAATCTTTGGTTTTTCTTTATTTCTTCATAGTTCACTTCCAGATTCTCAAAGAAAAGGTAACTTTCTTGGTTCTTAATAGTAATATCGTGATTTAAATATTGAACAAGCAAGTTAATATGTGTATTTTCATGCAAAATATATAGAAACGATCATGGTTGTGTAGGATCCTTGAAGCAACCTAAAATCTTGATGTGGGGTTTTGTTTAGAATTAAATTCTGAGGTTAGGCCCTAAATGAAAGTTGAACTTGAACAAGCAGTGGAATACCAAAAGTTGGGCATGCTAGTTTGCATTGAAAATCATGATTCTTAATATATGTGTGTACATTAGACTTGTTGGGAATGCCAATAAGTTATAAGGGTGTGAAAATTGAGGAAAAAATTGAACTTTTCAAACTTTGATATTTTTCTTCTACTTTAGCAATCCTTTATTTTTTTGTTGGAAACTAACGCCTAGTTTTTTGGGTACACATGGCGCCAAAAGTTGCAAAGAAGAAGGTTGATACATCGAGGAAATGGAATGATTCCCCCAAGCCCAGTAGCTCAGTAGAAGAGTACCCTATTTCACAGCTTAGAGTAGCTGCATCGAGGGTGACACGCAAAGTGACAAGAGGCTAGGTACGCTAAGCATTTGAGACAATAATTTTGGGAACTATAGGACAACCGCTTCCTGAGAACTCACACTAGGGAAAAGGGCCATCCTTTACCTGATCTATGTCTCAAACTAAGGTTATTGATGCTACCCAGGCTACTCTAGCTTGATCGAGGATGAAGTCAGATCAAATATCACCTCCACACTCTACTCCACCAAGTGATGATAATGATGAGGATGAGAAAGATTCTTAGCCAGTTTCACAGGGTGTAGCTCAGGACCCTCAATCTGATGAAGGGTCCGAAGATTCATCTGAGGCTATGAATCAGAAGGAGTTATTAGTAGTAACCAGTCAGAGAAGGGTGTTGTTGCTTATACACATCCATCAAGTGTACCCCAATATAAGGAGGGTAAAAAGAAGGCTTCCCATGAAGTGCCAATTCTAGATGAGAAAGCACTAGCATCGTAGGGACAATGCTCAGTATCTACACATGCCTCAGAGGCACCTCTTGAGGAGAATGACCCGAAGTGGTTTGTGAAGGGAATGTGGATGATATATGATATAAATAGTCATATTTTATAGATCGTTAGGCCTAAGAGGCTTATTTTTAAGAGTGTAGGATTGAGCTATCTATATTGAGTAGAGTACCATAGTTACCGGCAGCCTTTGATCATTATCAGTTAGAGTGGATGACTAGACCACTCGATTCCTATAGCCCTACTTTGGTGTCAGAGTTTTATGCATCATATCGTGCCATGGTAGTTATTCTGATGTATAAATTTATTGGTCTGATAAGACACGCAAAGCAGCTACAGTTTGAGCAAACCCTTGTAAGAGGGGTCAGGGTTAATCTTTCTGTAATGACCATCCAACGAGTCTCTTAGGTTTAGATTATATTGCCCCAGCATCTACAGTGGAGTATGACTATTAACTAGAGTTACACATGATAAACATACCATAAGGGAGGTTGAGTATAGATATGAGAGTGTTGAGATAGCTAGGTGTATCGATGACATATTTCATCTTTATGAGACCCCATGGATCGAGGGATATAGTGTGACAAAGAAAGCCTTATTGATATTTTTTCTAAGTTTTGGTGGTTTCTCATCATATATAGATTGTTCCTAACTCCTTAAGATAATGTATTGACTTGCAAGAGAGCTGCCCTGATTGCTAGTATGATGGTCGAGTATGATATTGACTTTGCAGCGATCCTCTAGCATGAGAATCATGATAGAGCCTTTGGAGAGGAAAAGAATTAGATATTCCCTTGCATTATTTAGAAATTATATGATGAGGCAGGTGTACTAGCGATATCGGGAGTCAAAGAGAGAGTACTTGTGACAGCCACTGCACAGACGAATGCTATGAATAATCCGGCATGCCCGACCCTTCCAAAGAGACCTAGTGGGCCTGCCACAGTTCCTCGAATCTATACTGAGGGATCTTTAATTTCCATAGAGCCTAGTGATGTGCATAGAGGTGATGTAGGAGTTAGCATTGATCTTGAGATGGGGGAGCAGAGAGAGGCCACTGATTTGAGTACTAAGGGTGAAGGGACACCAACCATTTCTTTATCAGCCATGACTTGCAGTTCAGAGTTGGTGGGTTCTTCTTCATTGCCCCATCACCCATCCACTATAATCATTTCAATAGGTATGACTTTCATATCTTATGAGTTCTTACAAAGCTTAGTGGATAGTCAAAGAGCCACAAATAAGCCGATACGTATTGTTGAGACTGAGGTGGCTACTTTATATGGGTAGATTCGCCATGGGTCTGGACTAGACTAGAGACGACAGAGGCTAAATGGGATACCATACATAGAATTCCTATATCAGAGTTACATGTTGATTTACAGGCATGTATAGATGCTTTTAAGAGATATGTTAGAGCCTGATTTGTTGTGATTAAGATGCCGAACCTAGGTCATATTGGGGAGGAGGTGGATACCTTATGACCAGAGGTATGGTCTCTCACAAAGAGCCATATAATAGCCATTTCTCTAGTCATACCCCCAGTGGTTCAGTTATCACCTTCGTATGGGCCTAAATATTTTGACTTATTTATGAAGGATGATGAAAAGGCCCTAGTAGGTGCGACTAAGAGAGGACATGTGGGGAATCTGCAGGATCCCAATCTTCTATATGACCAAGCATTAAAAAAGGCCAGACATGAGTCAATGGACTCTGCAGTTATTGAGAGGCAGAGGTGTGCCGAGATAGCAGTGGGTACATCCTATAGTAGTGCACCTCCACCACCACTTCCTCTACCAGTGGAAATAATCCCATTTGGGGATACTTATGACACAGATGCTTAGTGCATCCCCGATATGTCCTCATTCTCTTTGTTTTATATTATTTTAGTAAATTGGGGATAGTGCATAGTTTTTAGTTGGGGATGGGGTAGCCACTACGGGTTTTTATTGCCATGCTTTTTTTTCTACCAGTAGTAGTATGGTTGTAGAACTGGCATGTCTAAGGTTAAAGTCATATTGTGTTTTGTTTCAAATTGTGTTGTGTTTCTATGTAATTAGGATATTTCTAAGTATTTAGGAAAGTTGTCATGTTTTTCATTAATTTTTGAGAAACAATGATACCTCGCCAAAATTTTAGAATAGTGTGATGTATATATGTGTGAACAATATGGATCTTGTTATGGCATTAGGACTAGAGACATGATAATTACTTGCTAATAATTGCATAAACTAGATAAGTGGTAACTTGTAATATTGACTATCATGTGTGTGAGATGCTATTTAGTTCCCTTTGTGAGTTGAATTCATAACTTGTTTGGTTAGTCTTTCCTAGGTTATAGGGTAGTCGATTAGGAAACGATCATAAGCCATTGTTTATATTAATCTACTTTTACTCTAAATGACCTTCCCAATATGAAATAGTATCCCTTGATCCCTATTTTGACCTTATAGCCTATTTTTCTTGTTTCGCCTTTTACCTTCCCATTTGTGTTGCAAAACCTATTTTGGCCCATTCCTTCTTGGACATTGTGCAACTTAATTCAGGAAAATTGCTTAAGTTGAGGGTGTGTGTGTGATTTAAAGTAGGTATGTAGAAGGGTAAAATGAGAGAAAAAGTTAGTAGGGATGGGTGTGGTAGCAAAAGAAAAGAAAAAGAATTGTAAAAAGGTGAAAAATAAAGAATAAAAGATTAACCCAACTTGAGTGTGCAATAACCAATAAAAAGGGTGGAATAAAAAGAAAAATGGTAAATAAGTGGACTCCAAAAGTAGTTGAAGTGCCAAGGAAGCTTAGTCACTTAATATATCTATACATACTATACCAGTCCACCAAACCTATATTATAAGTCGAATAAAGTCCTATAGTGATCCTAATTTGACTGTCTGAAAACTAAGATAAAGAAAATAAGGGCAAGCCTATGGTATTTGATGCAAATTAATTAGAACTGCTCTTTTGAGTGTGGGTGTCTCTTGACTGTCCCTGCATTGACATGCATTATTTCATATGAGTGAGTAGGACTTTATTGTTGTGAGGGTACATGAGTCATATTTCTAATTGCTTACTTATTTTGGGTAGTGTAACTTGTCTATATATACATAGTTGTCTGTTGCTAATGTAATGCCATACCTTGTTCCAATTGTGTCATATTGTTGTGCTTCATGTTTATACACAGTAAATTTTGAAAGGTTGAAATAAGAGAGGGTATTAAGATTGATCTTAAGGTGTTCAAGGACTTCCTTGAATAGCTTAGATTCTCCTAGTTAAGCGTTGTGATTGATTTTATTATGTGGTGTTGCATGAGGACATGTAAACATTCTAAGTTGAGGGTGTTGTTGTGCTATATAAATATAGTTCTTTTGACGCTTAAAACTATAAAAATATGCAAGTTTCTTAGGTTGTTTTGTTAAATAAGATCTATTTTGGGTATGTTTTGTAGAAAACTAGGTTTTGGATGCTAACTTCTAGAAAAAGTTGTAAATGGAATTTTTGGCTACTTAATTATTTTTTGGGTTTTTGTGACACTTTCCATATGTATGTGACCAAAGCACATGCTGAAACTTGAAGTTTAGAAGCTTGGTTGCAATAATTGGAAGGCCTAGCACTTACCTATGTCTACATGTGGACCCATGTAGCATATGCGGCTCTTATGTGACTAAGGTAAGTACAAAAATTAAAGATCCAGAGAGTGAAAGAGATGAAGAAAAACTTCTAGCACTTACCTATATCTACATGTCGACTATGTGAAGCATATGCAAACCGCATGTGGGTAAGGTAAGTGCCAGAAGACCAAAGTCCAGAGAGCAGATAGTGCAGGAAATTTTTTTGGCACTTACCCATGTCTACATGTGCCCACTGGAAGGCCACAAGTGTTACATACGCCTACTGGCAGGCCGCATGTAGACATAGGTAAGTGGCCACCAACCTTTTTCTCCTTTTTCTTCTAGGCTTTGACTTTTAGTGTTTTCTCATGTACTATAAATACCCCTTATGTGTTTTTTAGTTAAAATTATGCACTTTTGATTCTTACTAACATATTTTGATACTGAGATCTGATTTTTGTCTTGAAATTATCTTGTACTAATTTTGGCTGATTAATTCAGTTAAAGTTTTGGGTTTTCAATTGTGATTATTGTGATTACATCTTATGCTATGAATAATGAATATTGTTGATTACTTCACAAGCATGAGCCACAAAAAATCCTTAGCTAAGGTCTTGGAAACCTTGGCAGATTAACGAATTAGGGAAAGTGTTGTGTTGTTCTTAATTGATACCCATGCATTTATTGTATTATCTTCACTTTATTAGCTCTCTTAGCGGTTGCAAATGCTAGGATCCCCCAATATTTTTGCTACTTACCCCAAAAGAGGAGTAATAAATAGGAAAAGATAATTACAATAGTAATTTAAAGTTTAACTATCGATCCATGCTATGAGATATTATCTAAGCAAGATGGTTAACTGTTATCTAATAACTAAAGACTCAAAAAGTAATAGTTAACTGAGATCTAGGATAAGGGCTAGTAAGGAGACATCCTGAGAATCAAAAGGAAAAGGGTGAAATATTTTAGCTATTTCAGAAGACGGTTGGTGATACATAACTTATTAGATTCTGTATACAAGGTATCGGGTTGGTTAAATAAAGCACGATAATCTTATAAAGTTGAGAAGCCAGGGGGAACACAATCCTAGTATTCACCGACAACTAATTATAACCAAAGTTAATACTAACTAGTTGTTTGATATTGACACTACAACCCCTCTATTTACTTTTCTAGTTTTGCCTGTTGATTATGGCAGCCAAAAGCTGTAATTCCACATATTCCCTTGGGATTCGACCCCAATCTTTTTTGGGTTATCATATTTGACAGTGACAGCATAATCTTTATATTGGAGGTGTAGCTTGGGTGTCATCAGTATTATCGGGGATTGCCCCACATCCAGTTATGTTGCCCTTTATATCCGTGGAAGGAAATATTAGATATGTAGAGTTCATAAAGATAGTTCCTCCCTAATTTGATAGATACCTAGGTTTGATGCCCATATGTTCTTGCTCGATTGTCGTGAGAGGTTTCATAGTTAAGGTTTGGTGGATTCTAATTGAGTAAATTTTACTTTGTTTCAATTCCTTGGGTTAGCTAGATAGTGGTGGAGGACCTTTCCAAAGGGTAGATAAGTTGTATCACCTTCTATTTGTAGGACCAGTTTGCTTGAGTGTTCTTAAAAGGGTTTATGTTGAGATATAAGAGGTTTGTGGGCCGGAGGGACAGGGATATGATGATCATATCAATATGCATGATGGAGGTTAGGATCATTGTGGTTATTCTTAAGGAGGTTAGATTAGGGTAGTTCTTTGGGTTTTTCAGGTTTGTTTCAGCGGGCTCTCACTTCTTTAGTTTTCTTTCTATATAAAGGTCTTAATCACGATAGGAGGGATTTCCTATAGCTTAGACAGAGATATGATACAACTTTTATCAAAGAAAATAGGTCTCACTATCATGTTCTATAGGATGGACATGAGGCAGGGTTTCTGGTATAATAGCCCAGGTATAATTTCAGTCCACCTTTGGTTTGTCTTAGTGGTACTTGATTTTGGGTCAACTCCTCCTATGTGTTTGCTTTTTCAGCATTTAGTCTTTATATGATTTTTGGTCTTTCTAGGTCTACTGATATTTCTACCCCATACGTAATTCCTAGTGGTTGATCGGGTGTACCAATCCTAGGTCATGACTTTCATAGAGTACATAGCAGGATTAGGCCTTATTTCTTAAGTTTTGTGGATTTTGGTGGATTTGGGTATGATCTCCTTAATGAATATATTGTGGACTAGTGGTGAATCAATGGTAGGTTTTAGCATATTCAAATAATAAAGAATGATTAAGAGGTTCTCAAGAGAGTCGTGGGCCATTTAGGATCGAGAAAGTATCTCAATTATTAGGATGATGAGTTATGAGTAAAGAAAGTTACAACTGGGAGGCTTGCATAGAATTTCCTGCTAGTGTTACTGACAGTGGTCAAGGAAACCAAGGTTGGAACCATTAAGGATATTGGAAGAATAAAGTGACAGAAGTAGACTGTATGTACCTCCTAGAAGCCGTGATAATGCTGCCACCAGTTCAAGCAAAATGTCCATGGAGGACATGATAGAGAAACTATTAAAGGGAGTTGAGGCGACCAATTCTAGGGTGACTACGATAAAGAGTAACATATCTTCCATGAGTCAGCTAGTAAATTCCCACTCAACTACTATTAAACAACTGAAATAGCAGATAAACCAATTATCCATAGCATTCAACCAAAGATAGAATGGGACTCTACCAAGTGATGCAGTTCAGAACCCGAAGACTGATGGATCGTGTATGGCTATTACCACTAGAAGCGATAAGATGTTATCTAGTCCAGGATTGGGAGCATCCTCTCATACTAATGCGGTCAAAATGGATTGGGAGATGATTTATGAATCTTCAGTGGTGCCTATGGGGTTGGGTAGTTCAAAAAAGAAGAGTGCAAAAGTAAAACAACCACCTAAGCCAAAGCATGTTAGTGATGTGGAGCAAAGCATAAGAAAGAAGGTAAAAGTTGACCCATTTGAAATCCTAAGGACACCACCCCCATTTCCACAATGATTAAAAAGAAAAAAAGATGAAGACAAGTTTGACAAATTCATGGCTATGTTGAAGCAATTGACAGTGAACGTGCCTTTAGTTGAAACACTTGAGCAAATGCTAGGATATGCTAAATTTATGAAGGATCTTATGACGAAGAAAATAGCAGTGAGCTATAAATCGGTGGATAATCTCCATCACTGTAGTGCCATTTCTACAAGTTCCTTGTGCAGAAGAAGGCAGAACCAGAAGCATTTACTATTCCTTGTACAATTAGATCTCTGGAATTTTATAAGGCCTTATGTGATCTGGGAGCAAGCATTAATCTGATGACACTAGCCTTTTACAAAAAGTTGGGTTTGGGAGACCCTATACCCACCAACATGAGACTAGTTATGGCGGACAGGTCTGTGAAAAGGCCGATCGGTATGCTACATGATGTACTTGTAAAGGTGGTTGATTTTATATTCCCTACTGACTTTGTGATCCTTGATTGTAAAGTAGACTTTGAAGTTCCCATAATTTTGGGTAGACCATTCTTAACAACTGGGAAAGTGTTAGTTGATATGGAGCTGAATAGGTTAAAGTTTAGGTTCAACAGAAAAGAAGTTAGTTTTGAAGTGCATTAATCTATGAAACAACAAAAGGAGATGAGTGTCCTCTCGATCGTTGATGTATTCTATGAATATGGGAAACATGCACCGGTAGGACTAGGGATAAAGCACTTTCTAGGTATCTTGATGAATTCGGAATAGTCAAGATAACCTAGTCATGACGCGACATTAAATTAGGTTTCTTGGGAGGTAACCCAAGGCATTTTATTATTTGTATTTGTTTTATGTGATTGACATCATATCTCTGCACCTATGGTGCCACACGTATGTTTCTAACTCTCTTATTTTGGTTTGATGCATTGGGGACAATGCATGATTTTAAGTTGAGGGTGAAACTGCTTGTGGGTGTTGATGTCCTCTTGGGGGTTTTTTTGCCGTGACTCTTTTCCCTAGAATCTTGTTCCTAGTAGAGCTGGTATATTTAGGCGTACTGTGTTTTGTTTTGTGATGTGTTGTGGTTAATTAGGAGGAAAATAATTATCTAGGGCAGTTGACATATTTTGTTGATTTTCGGGAATGGTAAATACCTCTCCAATTGTCTACTTTGTAACTGCGCGATGTGCATCTATATGCGACTACTGTGAATCTTTTTATGACATTGGTATTAGGGACATGATAATCATTGCTAACAATTGCATGAACCAGATAGGTAGTAGCTTGTGATGTACCTTTGTGCCATGTGTTTGTGAGATTCTACCTAGTTCCCATTGTGTGTTAAATTCAGAGCTTGCCCGATTGGTCTTTCCTTGGTTGTAAGAGAGTGGTTAGGAAAGTATCATAGGTCATTTTTTATATTAGTCCACTTTTATCCTAAATGACCTTCCATGTTTAAATAATATCAATTGACCCAGATTTTGAGCCTGAATGCCTATATATTTTTTTGTTATATCTATCACCTTCCCACTTATATCACAATGAACCTATTTTGGCCCTAGTCCTCCTTGGGCATTGTGCACTTTGACTTAGGTAAATCGCCTAAGTTGAGGGTGGCTATCATAAAGGTGCATAATGTAAAGTGAGTATGAAGAAGGGTAAAATAAAGTAAAAAAATGCAAGGCTGGGTGTGGTAGAAAAAGGATAATAAAAGAAAAATTGTGAAAAATAAAAATTGAAAGACTAAAGGACTGCATCCAGCCTAAATTTGCTTCAATAAAAAAAGGGAGAAATAAGTTAAAGGTTGACAAGAGAGACCCCAAAAATAGTGTAGTGCCAAGGAATCTTAGTCATTTTAAATATCCTTGAGTATCATACCAGCCCCAAGCCTATATTACAAGATGAAGAAAAGTCCTATAGTGATCCTAGCTTAACTGTCTGAAAGCCTCGGTGATGAAAATAAGGGCAAGCTTATGGTATTTGGTGACTGGAACTTCTTTCTAAGAGTGAGTGTCTCTTGACCGTCCCTACATTTACATACTTGATTTTATATATAAGTGAAGAGGGACTTCTTTATTGTAAGGGCACATCGATTGCATTGCCAGCGGCTTACTTGTTTAGGGAGTATAACTTGTACATATGCATGGCTATTGTTGCTAATTTGATGTCATAGGTTGATTCCTTTGTGTCACATTGTTGATCTTTATTGATATACACAGTGGGGTTTGAAGGTAATTGAAATTGGAGAGGGTAATGTGTTTTGAGCAAAAATTGATAATCAACTGTCGTAGGTAATTTATGTTTCTCTTAGTTAAGCATCGTAGTATGGTGTTATGTAGTTGATTGAGGACAAGCAATTGTTTTAAGTTGAGGGTATTGATGTGCTAGCCTTCTGTTAGCACATTTAAGACTTTTAACTTGGAATAATTGCAAGTTCTTAAGTAATTATCATTGTTTTTTATGGTATTTCATGCAATTTTGTAGGAAAGTCAATATTCATGAACATATAGGAAAGATACGTTGAGAAGGATGATTTTTGGTGAAAGATGCAATAAATTAAGTTATGAAGATTTTATTCGACGACTTGGTCTGATAAGCTATTAGATCTGACGACATTTTCGGATAAGTTATCAACTTCTTGATAAGCCGTCAGGACTTGTCGTCGGCTGAAGGAAGCAAACATGGAATTTGAAGATGAGTTGATGACATTTTCTGATAAGTCGTCAACTTTCTCATAAGGAGTCAGGGCTTGTCGTCAGCTGAAGGCAGCAAACATAGAATTGGAAGAGGATTTGATGACATTTTATGATAAGTCGTCAGACTCCTTTTAAGTTGCCACACATGTCGTCACACATGTCGTCACATATGTCGTCACATATGTCATCAGAGTTGTGATAAGTCGTCACAAATGTCGTTAGCTAAAGGAGTGAAAATCTGAATTTTTAGTTTCAAATTTTCTTTAAGTTACAGATATAAATAGCAGCTTTTAGGGTTTCATTGAGAAGCAGGAACTTATTCCAAAGGGAAAGTCACCTCTTTTTGGGCCTCTTAACTTCGAATTCAATATTCAACTCTGTGAATGTGTTTTGGGAACTTTTTCTTGAACTTGGAAGAGAATCAACTTCAGACTTCATCTTTGTAAGTTTAATTTCTCTAAATGAGGAATACAATTATTGCTATCTCTTTCTTTCTCATGTGGAACTAAAACCCATAACTAGGGTTGTGGGATCTATGATTATTACTCTATGGATTTAATAGTTGGTTAGGGTTTGAGTGGTTGTGGGAAATCTTGATAATTTCTTTGTAATGATTGTTTTCTATTGGTTGCAAACAATAGATCTAGCCTTATGTTTGCTTGCCCGAACTGAGAAATAAACTAAAGATAGTGAATTATCAACGAGGATTTGGGAAGTTTAATTGTAATGCCCCGAATCTAGTACCTAGAATGCTACACGGTGCTCATGACCCCGAAGGACCACAAGCTAATCCATGACAAATATCTACACCTGTATACTGCATAATATACTATATAATGCAGAAATATGAACTAAAAGGCCATAAGGCTCAAAACAGTAACATAACTGATAAAGATATAACATTTGGATAGGGTATGAAATACCTAGAATAATTGAAATAACTTTCTGAACATAATAGTCTGAAAAACCTCTAACTGACTGAACTGTCTGAATAAGAAGTTGATGGGACAGGTCACCAACTAACTCCAACTAATAAATTAATTAATGAGATAATAAAGTAATGATCATGTCCTCGAAAGATGAGGACTCACTTCTAGCTCTGACTGCTGAGACTGGAATCTACTGATGCTCTGAAGCTTGTGTCTCTGAACCTATGGTATAAGACACCATAGAGCAAATGCGTCAGTACTTTGAATGTACTGAATGCATGGGGTTCATATGCATGAACAGTACTGGCTAACTAACTAATATAAATGTGAGAATACATGCATGCATACATAGTAACTATATCTGAAATCGTGATAACATGAGTTTAATGATAACTAATATGACTAATGACTAAGTTCTGATAACTAATAACATGGGCGATTGTATCTGACAGTCCTGAATCTGATGGAACTAGCTGATTTTCATAATGTATCTGAGTTGACTGTATTTGACAATCCTGAATTCTATAACATGAAACTATGGGAAATAGTCATCTAATCGACATGCCCTAAATGACACATTATAGCTGAATTGGGGTCTAATCTGTGCCATGATTGGAAGGGTGGAAATGCCGCGCCACTGGTAAGGACAACATATGAGTGACCCTCGTCTACTATGTTACTCTAATAAGAACGGTGGGAACCCTCAACTAGCAGGTTAAGCCAGCTCATCTACCGTCGACTAGCAGGTAGGATGTCTCAACCTATGCTGGCTACGTAGTTCTAAAATGCAAGGATTTCTTCTAAGAATCACACCCTATACTGGCAGGTGAGTTCCCATCCTTGGGTTCACTCGGTGCTAATTTCTACTTCCACCTGAGTAGACACTGAACATGATTAACAGATCTTAACATGGACTGAGTTACCGAATTTTGTTGACTAACGGAATACTACTGCTACCTAACAACTCACTAAGTTCATGATATTATTGAGATTTCCTACGTCATAAGACTGTCTGAAGTCTAAGAATCATGTCTTGACTGAGAGTATCATGAAAATATGACATGGCTCTAGGCACACAACTAATGTTTCGGGTATAAGTAACCCCAGGACTCGATTGAAAGAAACTGACAAAGCATGACTTTCTTGAATACATAACTTATATCACAATCCATAATTCATTTATTAAAGCATTTCATCAAACATATGATATACATAACTTGAACATAAATGAGGATTTCATAATACCATACTAGTTGGGCACTTTTCCTTCACATAGGCATTTAATCAAACACATGGTAGGTATAGTATATGTAAACAACATTATACAACAAATAAACATCATGATTCATCTCTAATTTCATCATCCAAGGGTTTAATCATAGGTTCACATGAATCTACATCTTTACAAATCAATTCCACATAAAATTGATCACCCAACATGGATTAGAATTTAACTGATCATTTTCAACATGAACAAAAGCAACCCAACATGAAATTCATAAATAAATCCATACAATTGAGCTTTGAAAAGAGATTCTTAGACTTCATGGATGAAAGGAGTCTGTGAATGAACATTATGCATATCTGAGTTGAGTTTCTCGAAGTTCTTGAACTTGAAGAATTTAAATCTCTTAGTTCTTGAAGAAGATTTAAATTTTGTTCTTGGGGATTAATCTTAGAGAGAAAACCCTAATTTTGTTGTTGTAGATGGATAATGAATTTTTGAGCTTTGGTCAGATACAACTATGTATATAAACGGGTGGTAAAAGACCAAAAAAACCCTTTAAAAATGACTTTAAAATAACTGAACGGGATTATGCGAAGGTGGGTGCGATGGTCCATCGCTGGGTCGACGGTCCGTTGGACTTACCATCTCACTAGAACTAGAACTGGAACTTACTGCCTTGGTGCGAATGTGGGGTTCGATAGTCCGTTGCTGGGTCAATGGTCCGTCGGTCCTGACCGTCGCTTCTAGGAAGAATAGGGCCTCACTATTTCCCTTGCGACGACCTAAGCAACATTTCGTTGCTAGTCTAACGGTCCGTCGGCCTAGGCTGTTGATCTAGGGAAGAAGGTAGTCACACTGACTCACTACGACGGTCGTGTGTGATGGTCCATCACTAGTCCGATGGTCTATCAGCCTCACTGTCGCACCTGAGCGGTTTTACTGCCTTTTGTATTTTGGCCATAACTTTCTCTTTTGATGTCAGATATTGATAAAATTGGTATCGATGGAAAGCTTATTCAATATCCCACGTGACAAAAAGTGAAAATATTAAAAATAACTCATGTAAAAAAGTGGATTCATCTTTCAAAGAAAGCTTCTAACACTCCTGGGATAATTTCAAGCTAGGAAAAAGTATGGGGTATTACAATATCTCCCCCTCAAGAAAATTCATCCTCGAATGAGACTGAGTGAGGGAGAAAGAATGTAAACTAATGTATATACTATACATGACTAGATAGAACATGATTTCATGACTGACATAACTGATAACTGAATATATCATACTGAACATGTATATCTGATGCATCTGTAACTGATTCATGAATGCATCACTGGGTGTTCTGATGAACTACGTTACACACAATGAGAATGTATGTCTGATGCATAATTATATAACTGAGCTGATACATGAATTCATGACTGAATATGTAATGGTACTTGGTACTAAGTTTGTGATGAACATTGAACATGAAACTGAGTAAGCTTATGAAGAACTGTTACCTTGAGCTTGATCTGAGCTGGCGGAGAAGTGGTGAGGATACTTGGTACGCATGTCTGCTTCTTCTTCCCAGGTAGCTCCCTTGACGGACTGATTTCACCAAAGAACCTTAACTAAAGGGACTTCTTTGTTCCTCAATCTACGAGTCTAAAAGTCTAGGATTTCTACCGGAATCTCTTCATAAGAGAGGTTGTTCTGAACATCTATGCTCTAAGTAGGGACTACAACTGTTGGGTCACCTATTCACTTCTTGAGTAAAGAGACATGGAAGACTGGATGAACTAAATCTAGATTTAAAGGCAATTCGAGCTCATAAGATACCTTTCCAAAGCGACTGAGAATCTTGAAGGGGCCGACATATCGGGGACTGAGCTTTCCCTTCTTTCCAAATATCTTCACTCCCTTCAAGGAAGAGATCTTTAGATAGATATGATCACCAATCTCAAACTCGAGATCCTTTCTATCAACATCTGTATAAGACTTCTGTCGGCTCTGAGTAGCCTAGAGTCTTTCTCTGATCAACTGGACTTTCTCTAAGGCGCCGAATACCAAGTCAGACCCTATGAATGAAGCCTCACTAACTTTGAACCAACCAATTGGATATCTACACCTCCTACAATAGAAAGCTTTAAATAGAACCATATGAATACTGGAATGATAGTTGTTGTTGTATGCAAATTCAATCAAAGGCAAGTGGTCATCCCAACTTCCCTTGACATCAATTGCACACGCACGCAGTATATCTTCTAAAGTTTGAATGGTCCTTTCTGATTGACCATCTGTCTAAGGATGAAAGGCTATATTAAGATAAACTTGGGTACCAAGACCCTTTTGGAATGCTTTCTAGAAATAAGAGATAAAATGGATACCTCTGTTTGAGATAATAGATAATGGAACACCGTGCAATCTGAAAAGCTCTCTGATGTAGAGTTTAGTATAATCCTTGGCTGAATAAGAGGTATGAACTGGAAGAAAATAAGATAATTTGGTCATCCTATCTACAATGACCCAAATCGAATCATGTTGATGATGAGTTCGAGGTAAACCCGTCATGAAGTCCATGTTCATTTCTTCCCACTTCTAAGTAGGAATACTAAAATCTTGCATGGACCCACTAGGCTTCTGATGCTCTATCTTAACCTGCTGACACGTAGAGCACTTAGCCACAAACTCTACAAGGTCTCTCTTCATCCCACTTCACTGATAGATTTCCCGCAAATTGTGGTACATCTTTGTGGCCCCTGGATGAATAGAGTAGCACGGACCATGCGCTTCTGCAAGAATTCACTGCCTTAAGTCATCTACAGTTGGAACACAAAGATGACCCTGACAATGCAGAACACCATCCCCTTTAGGAGAAAACCTCTACTTTTTGATCCATGACTAACTTTTTTAACTTGAAAAGTCTAAGATCCCTATCTTGCTTTCCTTTCACCTCGGAAACTAGAGATGATTCTGAACTACTCTTAACCCATATATCACCCTCCTCTATATCAACTAAGGAAACACCTAGTCTGAAAAGATGATGGACTTCTTGGGCTAACTTCTTCTCATTGTCCTCGATATGACCAACACTACCCAAAGACAGTCTATTGAGTGCATCAGCCACTACGTTGGCCTTCCTCAGATGATAAAGGACACTCATGTCATAGTCTTTCAAGAGCTTTAACCACCTTCTCTGACAAATATTGAGATCTTTCTTAGAAAAGACATACTGCAGGCTCTTATGATTTGTGAACACATCTATATGAACACCGATAGATAATGCCTCCATATCTTCAAGGAATGTTCTACGGCAGCTAACTGAAGATCATGAGTAGGATAATTTTTCTCATGGGTTTTAAGTTGTCCAGAGGCGTAGGCTATAACCTTATCATGCTGCATGAGGACACAACCCAAACCTAATATGGATGCATCATAATATACTACGAACCCATCTGAACCATCTGGAAGAGCTAGAACTAGAGCTGAAGTGAGTCGAGTCTTCAACTCTTGAAAACTCTTCTCGCAGGGATCTAACCACTAAAACTTGACTTTCTTCTGAGTCAATCTAGATATAGGGGATGCAATAGAAGAAAATCCCTTAATAAACTATCTATAATAGCCAGCCAAACCCAAGAAATTCCTAATATCTGATAGAGAGACAGAGCGAGGCCAGTTTCTTACTGCTTTGGTCTTTTGAGCATCTACTCTAATGCCATCACCGAAAACGATATGGCCAAGGAATGCTACTGACCTTAGCCAAAATTCGCACTTTCTGAATTCGGTGAATAGCTGATGATCTCAAAGAGTCTAAAGTACTGTTCTAAGATAGTCTGCATGATCTCACTCACTGCGTGAATAGACCAGAATAACATCTATGAAGACTATGACAAACATGTCCAAGTACTGCTTGAAAACACGGCTCGTCAAGTCCATGAAAGTTGTGTGGGCATTGGTGAGACCAAAGGACATGACTAGGAATTCGAAATGACCATACCGAGTATGAAAAGCTATTTTCGGAATGTCACATTCTCTGACTCTGATCTGATGATAGTTGAATCTGAGGTCTATCTTAGAGAAATATCTGGCACCCTAAAGTTTGTCAAATAAGTCATCGATTCTGGGTAGAAGATACTTGTTCTTGACCGTGACTTTATTGAGCTGACGGTAATCAATACACATTCTGGTACATCCCATGGGGATATACTGGGCCTTATTAATCCCTTATCTAAGAGATCCTTCAACTGCTCTTTCAATTCTCTGTGTTTTGCTGGTGCAATTCTATATAGAGGAATAGATATAGGCTTAGTATCTAGAAGAAGATCAATACCGAAGTTAATTTCCCTTTCGGGAGGAATTCCTGGAAGATCTTCGGGAAAGACATCTAAATATTCATTCACTACTGGCACTGATTCAAGACTGGGAGTTTTGGAACTAGTGTCCTTAACTTAAACAAGATGATAGACACATCCTTTAGATATCATTTTCTATGCTCGAAGGTAGGAAACAAGCTGACTTCTGAAAGCGGATACACTAACCTTCCACTCTAGGACGGGTTCATTCGAAAACTAAAACTGAACTATTCTATTTCTACAGTTGACTATGGAATAGTAGGAATAAAGTTAATCCATGCCGAGAATGGCATCAAAATCAGTCATCTCTAATTCGACTAAGTCTGCTGAAATGACTTTCTGAGATATCATAACTGGACAGTTCTTGTATACCCATCAAGCTATGATCATTTTTCCCATTGGATAGATATTAAAAAGGGCTCTGCTAAAATTTTGGGACTGACTCTAAAATCAACTGCTATATAGGGAGTAAAAATAGACAAAGAAGCACCTGGATCTAGCAAAGCGTAAACATATACATGAAAGATCTGTAACGTACTAGTAACCGCATCAGGAGAATTTTCCTGATCTTTCCAAGACTGGAGAGCATAGAGTCTGTTTTGGCGTTGCCCATTAGTAGCACTGGAAGTGGCACCCTGCTGATTCGTGTGACCGAACTGAGCTGAGGAACAGTTTTGTTGACCTTGTGGTCCCGACTGTGGACAATCTCTAACTCTGTGGCCTAGCTTGCCACACCTGAAATAGGTATCACTACCAGCTCTACAAGTACCCTGATAATTCTTATCAAAATTTTGATAAAGGGGATAGGTACGGGAACTGCTAACACTGCCCTAAGACTTAGAGCCTGGTGCTCTATCTCTGAACTTAGGCACAGGACCACTAGCTGAAGAATAAGCTGGAACTGAGGACTTAGGACGAAACTAAGAATGGTTTCCTCCTTTTGATTTAGGCTGAGCAAAGTTAAAACTACCTATCCTTGCTTTCTTACTCTGCTTCTCCCTCATCTTAATCTTCTGCTGCTTTATCTGCTGAGCATGAGTCATAATCCTAGCTAAAGTCATGTCACTATTCATCATGGCGGATCTACACACATTAACTACGCTATCATTTACCCCTGAAACAAACTTACTCATCTTGGCCCTGCTATCTGCAACCACATGAGGGGCATATCTGGCTAATTGAGTAAACTTAAGAGAATACGCTTTCACCGTCATGTTGCCCTACCTAAATATGATGAATTCTAACACCTTGGATTCTCTAACCTCTAGGGGAAAGAATCTATCCAGGAAAGCAGAAGGAAACTCCTCCCACTCAACTAACCATACATCAACTGCCCTCTCTGACTTCCACTACTTGAACCAAGTGTGAGCAATATTCGGCAACTCATATATAGCTAGCTCATCACTCTTACTAGAAGTAACCCCCATGATGTTTGTAACCTTCTACACCTAATCTAGGAATTCCTTAGGGTCCTCATCTGCCTTAGACTCGAGAAAGGATAAAGGGTTCATTCGGGTGAAGTCCAAAATTTTGGATGCAGCAGAATTGGCCACTGGGTTGGCTGGAATAACAGCTGGTCGTTCATTCTGAGCAGCAACTGACTGAGCAAGAGTAGTGAATGCAGCTCTAAACTCTGCATGAGAAACATATTCGTCTAAAGGATCTTCTTGGAAAGGCTGAGTTCTTCTCTTAGGACGCATATTTTGAAATAAAGAGAAGAAATGGATTAGACTGAGAGATTGACTTGAGATTATGCTCACTGGTACGACATGAATAATGAAAGAAAAAAATTGTTCCTAAAACACCTTATAGCCTCTTGTACATAAATGTGGCGCGCAACACACCCATTCACAAGACTCTACTAGATGCGGCTTTCAGACTTCCTAGGACTCTATTGAAACCTAGATCTGATACCAAGTTTGCAATGCCCCGAATCTGGTACCAGGAATGCTACAAAGTGCTCATGACCCCGAAGGACCACAAGCTAACCCATGATTGATATTTGTACCTATATACTACATAATATACTGTATAATTCAGAAACATGAACTAAAAGGCCATAAGGCTCAAAACTGTAACATAACTGATAAAGATATAACATCTGGAAGGGGTATGAAATACCTAGAACAACTGAAATAACTATCTGAACATGATAGTCTGAAAAGCCTCTAACTGACTGAACTGTTTGAATAAGGAGTTAATGGGACATGTCCCCAACTAACTCCAACTAATTAATTAATTAATGAGATAATAAAGGAATGATCATATCCTCGAAAGATGAGGAATCACTTCTATCTCTAACTGCTGAGACTGGAATCTACTGATGCTCTGGATTTTGTATCTCTGAACCTATGGTATAAGAAACCATAGCGCAAATGTGTTAGTACTTTGAATATACTGGTATGCATGTGAGGTAGGATAAAAGTATGGGGTTCATACGCATGAACAATACTGGCTAACTGATTAATATGAATGTGAGAATACATGCATGCATACATAGTAACTATATCTGAAATCGTGATAACATGAGTTTACGGATAACTAAGATGACTAATGACTAAGTTCTGATAACTGATAACATGGGTAACTGTATCTTACAGTCCTGAATCTGATGGAACTAGCTGAGTCCATATTGTATCTGAGTTTACTATATCTGACAGTCCTGAATTCTGTAACATAAATTATGGGAAATAGTCATCTAACCGACATACCCCAAATTATGCATTATAGGTGAATTGAGGTCCAATCTGTTCCCTAATTGGATGGGTGTCAATACCATGCCACTGGTAAGGACAACATGTGAGTGAACCTCGTCTAGCAGGTTACTCTAATAAGAATGGTGCGAACCCTCAACTAGCAGGTTAAGCCACCTCATCTATCCTCGACTAGCAGGTATGATGTCTCAACCTACACTGGCTACATAGTTCTGGAATGCAAGGATTGCTTCTAAGAATCACACCCTCTACTGGAAGGTGAGTTTCCATCCTTGGGTTCACTCGGTGCTAATTTTTACTCCCATTTGAATAGACACTGAACATGATTAACGGATCTTAACATGGACTGAGTTACCGAATTTCATTAACTAATGAAATACTACTGATACCTGACAACTGACTAGGTTAATAATATTATTGAGTTTCCTGAGTCATAAGACTGTCTGAAGTCTAAGGATCATGGCTTGACTGAGAGTATCATGAAAACATGACATGGCTTTGAGCACACAGCTAATGTTTCAGGTACAAGTACCCCCAGGACTCGATTGAAAGAAACTGACAAAGCATGACTTTCTTGAATACATGACTAACATCACAATCCATAATTCAGTTATTGAAGCATTTCATCAAACATGTGATACACATAACTTGTACATTATTGGGGATTTCATAATACCATACTAGTTGGGCACTTTTCCTTCCCATAGGCATTTAATCAAACACATGGCAGGCATAGTATATGTAGACAACATTATACAATAAATAAACACCATGACTCATCTCTAATTTCATCAACCAAGGGTTTGATCATAGTTTCACATGAATCTACATCTATATAAATCAATTCCACATAAAATTGATCATCCAACATGGATTAGAATTTAATTGATCATTTTTAACATGAATAAAAGCAACCCAACATGAAATTCATAAAGAAATCCATACAATTGAGCTTTTAAAAGAGATTCTTGGACTTCATGGATGAAAGGAGTCTATGAATGAACACTATGCATACCTGGGTTGAGTTTCTTGAAGTTCTTAAACTTGAAGAATTTGAATCTCTTAGTTTTTGAAGAAGATTTGGATTTTGCTCTTGGGAATTAATCTTAGAGAGAAAACCCTAATTTTGTTGTTGTAGATGGATAATGAATTTTTAATCTTTGGTCGGATATAACGAGGTATATAAACGGGTGGTAAAAGACCAAAAAGCCCTTTTAAAAATAGCTTTAAAATAACTTAATGGAATATGCGACGGTGGGTGCGACAGTCCATTGCTGGGTCGATGGTCTGTCGGACCGACCGTCGCACTGGAACCAGAACTGGAAATTACTACCTTGGTGCGATGGTAGGGTGCGACGGTCTGTCGCTAGGTCAATGGTCTGTTGGTCCTGACCGTCACTTCTTGACAGAATAGGGCCTCATATTTCCCTTCCAACGGTCCGTCGCTAGTCCGACAGTCCGTCAGCCTGGGCCGTCAATCTAGAGAAGAAGGTAGTCACACTGCCTCACTGCAATGGTCATGGGCGATGGTCTATTGCTAGTCCGACGGTCCATCGGCCTCACCGTCGCACCTGGGCGGTTTTACTGCCCTCTGTATTTTGGCCATAACTTTCTCTTCCGATGTCGAATTTTGATGAAATTAGTATTGATGGAAACCTTATTCAATTTCTAACGTGACAAAAATTCAAAATATTAAAAATAACAGGTGTATAAAAGTAGATTCATCTTTCAAAGAAAGCTTCTAACATTCTTGGGATAATTTCAAGCTAGGAAAAAGTACGGGGTATTACAATATCTTCCCCTTGAGATCATTCATCCTCGAATGAGACTGAGTGCGGAGAAAAGAATATAAACTGGTGTACATACTAAAAATGACTGGCTGGAACATGATTTCATGACAAACAAGACTGATAAATGAATATATCATACTGAACATGTATATCTGATGCATGTGTAACTGATTCATGAATGCATGACTTGGTGTTCGGATGAACTAAGTTTCTCACAATGAGAATGCATGTCTGATGCATAATTATATAATTGAATTGATGCATGAATGCATGACTGAATATGCAATGGTACATGGTACCTAGTATGTGATGAACATTAAACATAAAACTGAGTAAGCTTAAGGAGAACTGTTACCTTGAGCTTGATCTAAATTGGCGGAGAAGAGGTGAGGATACTTGGTCCATATGTCTGCTTCTATTTCCCAAGTAGATCCCTCGACGGACTGATTTTTTGAAAGAACCTTAACTAGAGGGTCTTCTTTGTTCCTCAATCTACGAGTCTGATAGTCTAGGATTTTGACCGAAATCTCTTCATAAGAGAGGCTATTTTGAATATCTATGCTCTGAATAGGGACTACAACTGCTGGGTCACCTATTCACTTCTTGATCCAGGAGACATGTAAGAATCGATGAACTAAAGCTAGATCTAAAGGCAATTCGAGCTCATAAGCTACCTTGCCAAAGCGACTGAGAATCTTGAAGGGGCATACATATTGGGGATTGAGCTTTCCCTTTTTACCAAACATCTTCACTCCTTTCATGGGAGAGATCTTTAGGTAGACATGATCACCAATCTCGAACTCGAGATCTTTTCTATGAACATCTGCATAAGACTTCTGTCAGCTCTGAGCAGCTCGAAGTCTTTCTCTGATCAACTAGACTTTCTATAAGACGTCGAATACCAAGTCAGGCCCTATAACTGAAGCCTCACTATCTTTGAACCAACCAATTAGAGATCTACACCTCCTACCGTAGAGAGCTTCAAATAGAGCTATATGAATACTGGAATAATAATTGTTGTTGTATGCAAATTCAATCAAAGACAAGTAGTCATCCCAACTTTCCTTGACATCAATTACACACGCACGCAGCATATCTTCTAAAGTTTGAATGGTCCTTTCTGATTGACCATCTATCTGAGGATGAAAGGTTGTGCTGAGATGAACTTGGGTACCAAGACCCTTTTAGAATGCTTTCCAAAAATGAGAGGTGAACTGGGTACCTCTGTCTGAGATAATAGATAACGGAACACCGTTTAATCTGACCAGCTCTCTAATATAGAGTTTGGCATAATCCTCGACTGAATAAGAGGTATAAATTAGAAGAAAATTTGGTCATCCTTTCTACAATGACCCAAACCAAATCATGTTGACGACGAGTTCGAGGAAAACCCATCACGAAGTCCATGTCCACTTCTTCCCACTTCCAAGTAGGAATACTAAACTCCTGTATGGACCTACTAGGCTTTTGATGCTCTATCTTAACATACTGACATATAAAGCACTTAGCCACAAACTCTGTAATGTCTCTCTTCATTCCACTCCACCAATAAATTTCTCGCAAATCACGGTACATCTTTGTGGCTCCTGGATGAATAGAGTAGCACGCACCATGCGCTTCTGCAAGAATTCTCTACCATAAGTCATCTATAGCTGGAACACACAGACGACCCTAACAACGCAGAACACCATCCCCCCTAAGAGAAAACCTCTAATTTTTTATCCATGGCTGACTCTTTTAACTTGAAAAGTCTAGGATCCCTATCTTGTTTTCCTTTCACCTCGAAAACTAGAGATGATTCTGAACTACTCTGAACCCATATATCACTCTCCTCTGTATGGACTAAGCGAACGCCTAGTCTTGAAAGTTGATGGACTTCCTGGGATAACTTCTTCTTACTGTCCTCGACATGAGCAACACTACCC
The DNA here is from genome assembly GCF_002878395.1 of Capsicum annuum. Taxonomy (NCBI): domain Eukaryota; kingdom Viridiplantae; phylum Streptophyta; class Magnoliopsida; order Solanales; family Solanaceae; genus Capsicum; species Capsicum annuum. Next base: position 25,953 of record NW_025859653.1, read on the forward strand.
ATAGACAGTCTACTGGGAGCATCAGCCACTACATTGGCCTTGCTCGGATGATAAAGGACACTCATGTCGTAGTCTTGTAAGAGCTCTAACCACATTCACTGATGAAGATTGAGATCTTTCTGACAAAAGACATACTAAAGGCTCTTATGGTCTATGAACACATCTACATAAACACCTTATAGATACTGCCTCCAATATTTAAGGCAAATACTATGGTGGCTAACTCAAGATCTTGAGTAGGATAATTCTTCTCATGGGGTTTAAGATGTATAGAGGTGTAGCTTATGAACTTACCATGCTTCATGAGGACACAACCCAAACCTACTCTGGATGTATCACAATACACTATGAACCCATTTGAACTATCTGGAAGAGCTAGAAGTGGAGCTGAGGTAAGTCGAGTCCTCAGCTCTTGAAAACTCTTCTCGCAAGGATCTAACCACTGAAACTTGACTTTCTTTTGAGTCAATCTGGACATAGGGGATGCAATAGAAGAAAATCACTCAACAAACCGCCTATAATATCTAGCCAAACCTAAGAAACTCCTAATATCTGATGGAGAGATAGGGTGAGGCTAATTTCTTACTGCTTCGATCTTTTGAGGATCTACTTTAATGCCATTACCAAAAATAATATGGCCAAGGAATGCTACTGTCCTTAGCCCAAATTCACACTTACTGAATTTGGTGAATAAAATGATCTCTGAGAGTCTGAAGTACTGTTCTGAGATTGTCTGCATGATCTCGCTCACTGCGTGAATAGACCAAAATATCATCTATGAAGACTATGACAAATATGTCCAAGTACTGCTTGAACATACGGTTCATCAAGTTTATGAAAGATGCTGGGGTATTGGTGAGACCAAAGGATATGACTAGGAATTTGAAGTGACCATACCGAGTATGAAAAGCTATTTTGAAATGTCACATTCTCTGACTCTGAGCTGATGATAGCCGGAAATGAGGTCTATCTTAGAGAAATAACTGGCACCCTGAAGTTGGTCAAATAAGTCATTGATTCTGGGAAGAGGATACTTGTTATTAACCGTGACTTTATTGAGCTGGCGGTAATCAATACACATTCTGAGAGAACTATTTTTCCTATGCACGAATAAAACTAGTGCACCCCACGAGGACACACTGGGCCTGATGAATCCCTTATCTAAGAGATCCTTTAACTGTTCTTTCAATTCTCTGAGTTCTGTTGGTTCCATTCTGTATGGAAGAATAGATATAGGCTTAGTATCTGGAAAAAGGTCAATGCCGAAGTCTATTTCCCTTTCAGGAGAAATTCTTAGAAGATCTTCGGGAAAGACATCTGAATATTCATTCAATATCGGGACTGATTCAAGACTGGGAGTTTTGGAACTAGTGTCCTTAACTCGAACAAGATGATAGACACATCCTTTAGATATCATTTTCTGTGCCCGAAGATAGGAAACAAGCTGACCTCTGAAAGCGGATACACTACCCTTCCACTCTAGGACGGGTTCATTCATAAACTGAAACTAAACTATTTTGTTTCTACAGTCGACTATGGCATAGCAGGAATGAAACCAATCCATGTCGAGAATGCCATCAATATCAATCATCTCGAATTTGACTCTAAAGTGACTTTCTGAGATATCATAATCGGACAGTTCCTGTATACCCACCGAGCTATGATAGTTTTACCCACTAGGGTAGAAACTGAAAAGGGCTCTACTAGAATTTTGGGACTGACTTCGAAATTAACTGCTATATAGGGAGTAACAAAAAAAAAAAGAAGCAACTGGATCTTGCAAAGCATAAATATGCACATGAAAGATCTGTAACTTACCAGTACCATATCAGGAGAATTTTCCTAATCTTTTTGGGATCGGAGAGCATAGATTCTGTTTGCGCATTGCCCACTAGTAGCACTGAAGGTGGTGCCCTGCTGATTCGAACTACCAGACTGAGCTAAGGAACGGTTCTGGAGACCCTGTGGTCCTGACTGCAGAAAATCTCTAACTCTGTGGTCTAGCTAGCCACACCTAAAACAGATATCACTACCAGCTCTACAATTACCCTAATGGTTCTTTCTAGAAGTCTGACAAAGAGGATAGGTAAGGGAACTGCTAACACTGCCCTGAGACGTAGAGCCTGGCACTCTATCTCTGAACTTAGGAACAGGAGCACTAGTTGAAGAAGGAGCTAGAACTGAGGACTTAGGACAAAACTGAGAACAGTTTCCTCCTTCTAATTTAGGCTGAGCAAAGTTAAAACTACCTGTCCTTTCTCTCTTACTCTACTTCTCCCTTATCTTAATATTATGCTCCTCTATCCACTGAGCATAAGTCATAAGCCTGTATAAAGTCATGTCACTATTCACCATGGCAGATATGCACTTATCAAATATGCTATCATTTACCCCTAAAACAAATTTACTCATCTTGGCCCTGCTATCTGCAACCATATGGGGGGCATATCTTGCTAATTGAGTAAACTTAAGAGAATACTCTTTCACTGTCATGTTTCCCTACCTGAGGTTGATGAATTCTAATACCTTGGCTTCTCTAAGCTCTAGGGGAAAGAATCTATCAAGAAAAGTAGAAGCATACTACTCCTACTCAACTGACCCTGCATCAACTGCCCTCTCTAACTTCCACTACTTGAACCAACTATGAGAAATATCCTACAACTAATATGTAGCTAGGTCAACACTCTCACTAGAAGTAACCCCCATGATGTTTCCAACCTTCTGCGCCTGATCTAGGAATTCCTGAGGGTCTTTATCTATCTTAGACCTAAGAAAGGATGGAGAGTTCATTCGAGTAAAGTCCCAAATCCTGGCTGCAGCTGAATTGGCCACTGGGTTGGTCGTAATGATAGTTGGTCATTCATTCTGAGCAGCAACTGACTGAGCAAGAGTAGTGAATATAGCTCTGAACTCTGTATGAGAAATATGTTCGTCCAAGGGATTTTCTTGGATAGGTTGAGTTCTTCTCTTGGGAGGCATATTCTGAAATAAAGAGAAGAAATGGATTAGACTGAGAGATTGACTTGAAATTATGCTCACTGGCATGACATGAATACTGAAAAAAGGGAAACTATTCCTAAAACATCTTATAGCCTCTTGTACATAAATGTGGCACGCGACACACCCATGCACAAGACTATACCAGATGCGGCTTTCAGAATTTCTAGGACTCTATTAAAACCTGGCTCTTATACCAAGTTTGTAATGCCCTGACTCTGGTACCTAAAATGCTACACGGTGCTCTTGACCCTAAAGGACCATAAGTTAACCCATGACTGATATTTGTACCTGTATACTGCATAATATACTGTATAATGCAGAAATATGAACTAAAAGGCCGTAAGGCTCAAAACTATAACATAACTAATAAAGATATAACATCTGGATGGGGTATGAAATCCAAGAACAACTGAAATAATTGTCTAAACATGATAGTCTGAAAAGCCTCTAACTGACTGAACTGTCTGAATAAGGAGTTTATGGGATATCTCCCCAACTAACTCCAACTAATAAATTAATTAATGAGATAATAAAGTAATGATCACATCCTCGAAAGATGAGGACTCACTTCTAGCTCTGATTGCTGAGACTGGAATCTACTGATGCTCTGGAGCTCGTGTCTCTGAACCTATTGTATAAGACACCATAGCACAAATGCACTAGTACTTTGAATATACTAGTATGCATGTGAGGTAGGCTAAATGTATGGGGTTTATATGCATGAACAATACTGGCTAACTAACTAATATGAATGTGAGAATACATATATGCATACATAGTAACTATATCTGAAATCATGATAACATGAGTTTATTGATAACTAACATGACTAATGACTAAGTTCTGATAACTGATAACATGGGTGACTGTATCTAACAATCCTAAATCTGATGGAACTAGCTGATTTTCATACTGTATCTGCGTTAATTATATCTGACAGTCCTGAATTCTGCAACATGAAACTGTGGGAAATAGTCATCTAACCAACATGCCCCAAATGACGCATTATAGTTGAATTGGGGTCCAATCTCTGCCCTGATTGGAAGGGTGTCAATACCGCACCACTGGTAAACATAATATGTGAGTGACCCTTATCTAGAAAGTTACTCTAATGAGATCGGTGGGAACCCTCAACTAGTAGGTTAAGCCATCTCATCTACCCTCGACTAGCAGGTATGATATCTCAACCTAAGTTGGCTATGTAGTTCTGGAATGCAAGGATTTCTTCTAAGAATCACACCCTCTACTGGCAGGTAAGTTCCCATCCATGGGTTCACTCAGTTCTAATTTCTACTCTCATCTGAATTGACACTGAACATGATTAACAGATCTTAACATGTACTGAGTTACTGAATTTCGTTGGCTGATGGAATACTACTTATACATGACAACTAACTGAGTTCATGATATTATTGAGATTTCCAGAGTCATAAGGCTTTCTGAAGTCTAAGGATCATGGCTTGACTGAGAGTATCATGAAAATATGACATAGCTCTAGGAACACAGCTAATGTTTCGAGTATAAGTACCCCCAGGACTCGATTGAAAGAAACTGACAAAGCATGACTTTCTTGAATACATTACTAACATCACAATCCATAATTCATTTATTAAAGCATTTCATCAAATATGTGATATACATAACTTAAACATAAATGGGGATTTCATAATACCATACTAGTTGGGCACTTTTTGTTCACATAGGCATTTAATCAAACACATGGTAGGCATAGTATATGTAGACAACATTATACAACAAATAAACATCATGATTTATCTCTAATTTCATCATCCAATGGCTTAATCATAGGTTCACATGAATCTACATCTATACAAATCAATTCCATATAAAATTGATCATCCAACATGGATTAGAATTTAATTGATCATTTTCAACATACACAAAAGTATCCCAACATAAAATTAATAAATAAATCCATACAATTGAGCTTAGAAAAGAGATTCTTGGACTTCATGGACCAAAGGATTCCATGAATGAACACTATGCATACCTGGGTTGAGTTTCTTGAAGTTCTTAAACTTGAATTTGAATCTCTTAGTTCTTGAAGAAGATTTGAATTTTGTTCTTCGGGATTAATCTTAGAGAGAAAATCCTAATTTTGTTGTTGTAGATGGATAATAAATTTTTAAGCTTTGGTCGGATATAACTAGGTATATAAACGGGTGGTAAAAGACCAAAAAGCCTCTTTTAAAATGGCTTTAAAATAACTGAACGAAATATACGACGGTGGGTGCAACGGTCCTTCACTGGGTCGACGGTCCGACGGACTGACCATCGCACTGGAACCAGAACTATAACTTACTACCTTGGTGCGACTGTCCATCACTGGGTCGACGGTCTGTCGGTCCTGACCGTCATTTCTAGGCAGAATAGGGCCTCACTGTTTCCCTTGCGACGGGCTGAGCAATGGTCCATCGCTAGTCCGATGGTCTGTCGGCCTGGGACATCGATCCAGGGCAGAAGGTAGTCACTCTACCTCATTGTGATGGTCATGGGCGGCGGTTCTTCGCTAGTCCGACGGTACGTCGGCTTCACCGTCGCACCTGGGCGATTTTACTGCCTTCTATATTTTGGCCATAACTTTCTCTTCCGATGTCAGATTTTAATGAAATTGGTATCGATGAAAAATTTATTCAATTTCCCACGTGACTTAAAGTGATAATCTTAAAAATAAAATGTGTATAAAAGTAGATTCATCTTTCAAAAAAAGCTTCAAACATTCTTAGGATAATTTCAAGCTAGAAAAAAGTATCGGATATTACATTAATTTTCCATCTAATGATTAATGTTGTAACAAGATTAATAAATTCGAGATAAAATCAGTGTGAATAGAAGGTTTTCCTAATTTAGAGAGAATTAGGGAGCACAATATCTAGGTAGGTTGAGAAACACTTAGATGGACTGTCGGTACTTATACTTTGATGCTTCCCACATATCATGAGAATCCAGTACTACAACTATTATTCAATGAGGGGTTAATAATCATAGTAATCAAAGCCCTAGTTTCTCTCTATCATTGATTTGAACCATTGAAATTTTAGCTTTGAGTTCTGAAACAAGTCGAAACTTTAATCGTTGTTTGATTGATGAAACCCCCAATTAAAGAAAACCATTATCTATCAGTCATTTTAATCACAAATAGACTTTATTAACACCTTATTCCCTGTAGGATTCGACCCCAACCTAGTTGGGTTATATATTTGACAACAACCGCTTACTCTCTCATAAGAGAGGTGTAATTTAGGCGTATCACTTATGAGAATATATTTATGAACTTGAGTGACTACTTATGATTGTATGCTTGTGTGGGGACTTATATGTATATTATTTGTAGATTTAAGAGGATATATTACTGTGATATCCAAGTGAGTACTTGACTTGATATTATGGTCATATTTGTGCCTTAAATACCTTATTTATTAATATGTCGCCCGAGTAGGGTTTGACTTTATATTGTAGGCCTTATTTGAGCATTTAATTGCATTATCATTTTAATAATTCTCGAGTGAGGGGTTGGAAATGATATTATTGATGACTACATGACTATTTATTCTAGTAGTGCTAAGTTGAGACTTAAAACATGACTTATTGACACATTGATTTGATTTTGAGCTCACTTATACATATATTGAATGGATTTTTGCCCTTTATATCAATTGATAGTGAGCATTACATCCTCATATCATGAATACATATTCATGAGCATTGGTACTACTCAAAAATAATATTTTTAAAAAAAATGAGACACTTTTATGAAAACCCTCTCAGAGAACACAAGTCGGGGAGAAGAATTGAAATTGAGATTGAAATATGAGTTGTGAAACCCCCCCCCCCCCCCCGCCTCCCATGGGTCCTACCTAGTAGTTGTGAGCTCTGTGGGTGTATACAGAAATTCATGCATTGATTCATCATTCATCATCATAATTTTATTGCATTGCATTCATCATCATCCCATCATCATTATTTTATT